>NW_027662502.1:10000-12500 GCF_963989245.1 Nansenia antarctica | reverse complement strand
ACGTATATGTGTGTGTGTGTATGTGTGTGTGTGTGTGTGCCTGCGTGTACGTATATGTGTGTGTGTGTATGTGTGTGTGTGTGTGTGTGTGCGTGCATGCTTGTCGGTGCATCTGTTTGCTTGGGGGGGGAACAGCTGCCAGTGCACCAGCTCCGTGCCAGAACATGGCCAGCGCAGGGGTGTGTGTGTGTGTGTGTGTGTGGGGGGGGGGGTCACCCTGGGCACAGTGGAGGAGGAGGTAGCCAATAGGAGGATGAGGACCAATTTCCTGGCCATCACGTACAAGCCCCGATCCCTCCCATACATACACACATACATACATACAGGACACCTCAACCTCTCACACACACACTCATACACACACTCACACACACACTCACACACACACACACTCATACACACACTCACACACACACACACTCACACACACACTCACACACACACACACGCACACTCACACACACACTCACTCATACACACACTCATACACACACTCACACACACACACTCACACACACACTCACACACACACTCACACACACACTCACACACACACTCATACACACACACACACACACACACACACTCACACACACACACTCACACACACACTCATACACACACTCACACACACACTCACACACACACTCACACACACACACTCATACACACACTCACACACACACCTCAACCTTTCTGTCATTGTACACAGAGTACAGTACAGCGAAATGTATTTTTTGCTCCAGGCACAAGGTCAGCCGCTGTCAGCGCCCCTGGAGCAGGTGCCTTGCTCAAGGGCACAGCGGCAGTGGTGCATCTTAGTTATGACACCAGCAGTGTTCACTTCTCCTACTGCACCTTACTGAGCCAGTAAACAGTAAGTAGCCTTGTAGAACCGATGGTTCCCGAGCCTAACGGTCCTTAGGGGGCAGGAGCCTATCTCCTGTTTCTGTAGCGTGAGGCGGCTTGATGTACAAGTACTGTACACCCCCCTGGACATGACGCTGGTATGTCGCAGGGTCTTCCCCCCCCCCCCCCTCCCCAATCCAACCCTTAATGCTGAGTGCCGAGCAGGGAGGGAGACTATACCATTTGTATAGTCTTTGGTACGACTCGGACGGGGATCGAACTCACTGAGCTAGAGAGTGTGTTTATATTATAATCATATAATTATCAATCTGTCCACCAGGTAAACACCCTTTTATCTGGAGCAGCATGACATTCAAAAGCCTTTCCGTGACGTTAGAATTATAAGGTTCTATCTCAAAAAACTCGAAATTTAGTTTTGTACATAATCTGATTCATTAGGTGTTTATTAATGCCTGTGTGGTGTGGTGTTTTTAGTTAGTAATTTATAAAATACAAAGGTTTCATCTCACAGAACATAATGGAATGTAAAAACTTTGACGCTCAATATCTCTGAACTACCCTAAACGGAGATAGAACCTTATCATTCTAAGCTCACGTTTTGACACCCCAAACACAACCACATCACTGACTAGATGACTGAACTCGCCCCTCTTCTGACTCACAGGACCTTCCACACCTCTAGTGGTTCATTTGACAACTCAACTTATTCGGTCGAGGTCGATTCATGAAATGAATGAATGGATTCATTGCGTTGTGATGAGCTTGTTAATAGTTTAGAGAGTTCTGGAACTTGTGTTTATCGCCAACGAGGGAAAGAGCACTCCAAGCTCGAAGCTAACGAACTGTACCGTCTTTAACACGCACCATTTATCTGACACTTTTATCCAAAATGACTTACGTTGCGGTGACGCTGAGCGCATGCATTTTTTCAGTACAAACGGTCCCGGGGGGGAATTGAACCCACAACCTTAAGGGTCGTTAGCGCAAAGCTCTATTATCTGAGCCACAGAGGACCTCTGCTGCTGTCAGTCTCGCTAACGTGAGTCATTAGCCGCTTCTGGGAGCGGTTCGTTACTTCATTAATGTTTCTCTGCTGCTCGTTTGTCAAACTGACTGAAACGTTCACAGTCTCTCCCTTCATTACATCTGATTTAGCTGCAGTCGTTTAGCAGACGGCTTCTCTGCTCAGAGTTGTGACTTACAATAAGTACCGGTAGGTGTGTCTAAGCCATGGGAATCAAGTCAGCGAATCGTCTTCAAAGATATTCGGAGAGAATTCCGACACGAGAGTTATGAAGTAGAAATACCCTCTATACCCATCACATGTACGAGAGGCATGAACTGCATATGGCCACGACTGACTGCAAACAACATCATCATCATCATGAATTTGCCGTTTAGTCAGACGCTTTTAATCCAAAGCGACGTACAATTACGAATTATAGGGACAGTCCCCCTGGAGTAACTGAGGTCTCTCTGAAGTGTCTCTGAAGTGTCTTACTCAAGGGCTAAACACTAGTGGTGATGTTACAGGCGGGATTTGAACTCACAACCTTCTGATCACCAGTCCAACTCACTATCTCGAACAACACTATCATCATCACCATCATCATCACCATCATCATCATCA
>NW_027662502.1:0-2500 GCF_963989245.1 Nansenia antarctica | reverse complement strand
AAGAGACTGTTTTTCCTGAGGCAGCTCAGGAAATTCCACCTTCCTAAGACCACGCTGGTGAACTTCTACACGGCCATCATTGAGTCCATCGTCACCTCCGCCATCATCATCTGGTTCCCCGCTGCAGCGGCCAA
This sequence comes from Nansenia antarctica, assembly GCF_963989245.1. NCBI lineage: Eukaryota > Metazoa > Chordata > Actinopteri > Argentiniformes > Microstomatidae > Nansenia > Nansenia antarctica. Next base: position 2,366 of record NW_027662502.1, on the reverse strand, counting down.
GGACAAGGCCAAGCTGCAGCGGGTGATACGCTCGGCGGAGAGGGTGATTGGCTGCCCTTTGCCCCCCCTTGAGGCCCTGTTTAAAAGTAGGGCTTTGGGGAGGGCCAGGAAGATCATGGCTGACCCCGCACACCCAGGACACGGTCTCTTCGCCCCGCTCCCCTCAGGCAGGAGGGTGCGGTCCCTAAATACTGTGAAGGCCCGATTTACAAACAGCTTGTTTCCCCACAGCCATCCGGCTCCTAAATGCCGCTGCCCCCCCCCCCGACCTGACCCCCTATCTATCTATCTATCTACCCTCCCTCCACCCCCACTGGACTGTCTGGATATGAACACTTGAACACTTGATCTCTGCACTTTATATTTATATTAATTATGACTCTTGCACTTTGATGTTGGTTTGCACTGTCTTGTCCTGTCTTGCACCTGTCCTGCTGTAAACCGTGCTCCACTGTCCCAAACCACATTCCTAACATGTTTACATGTCATGGCAATAAAAGTCTTCTGATTCTGATTCTGATTCTCTGAGTGTGTGAGTAGGGGGGTGGGGGTGTGTGTAATCAGAGAGAGTGTGGATATCTCCCTGTACTATCCGTCACTAGTAAATGACCCTCGGGGGGGGACAGACACGGGCGTCATGTGACCGGAGGAGACAGGTGTCAGGTGACCCCGGGCCACTCCGCGCACGCAGGACACACACTGGCGCGTCAGTAGCGCCATCACGCCCCCGTTCGCTAGGCGCTGGGCGCTACGCTAGGCAGCTCTGCTCCTTCGCTAGCCCAGATGATATACGACAGGTAGCTGTCAGCGTGTAACAGATCACACCGCGGCCCGCACACACACACACACACACACACACACACACACACACACACACACACACACTCAGGAGGAACAAGGGAACCAATTTAGCCACCCTGGGAGGAACAGGAGTCTCTCTCCTTTTATAACCTGCGGGCCGACCGACACGCACGTCCATCACACTCAGTTTGCACTGCTTGAATTCCATTAGCAGGGGGCAGGGGAGTGTGCGTGTGTGTGAGAGAGTGTGTGTGTTAGGGAGTGTGTGTGTGTGTGTGTAGGGGCAGGGGAGTGTGTGTGGGAGAGTGTGTGTGTGTGGGAGTGTGAGAGTGTGTGTGGGAGAGTGTGTGTGTGTGGGGGGGGGGGAGTGTGTGTGTGTGTGTGTGTGTGTGTGTGTGTCTGCTCTCTGTTCGAGAAACTCGAGAAAATCCCATTTAGAGACCTGTCACTGCAGGACCTCACACACACACACACACACACACACACACACACACCACGCACGCAAGACACACACACACACACACACACACACACACACACACACACACACACCACGAGCGTGTTTGACCTTGACGTGGCAGGCTGAGTGTGTGTGTGTACCTTGGTGGTGAGAAGGAAGAGTGATGAGACTAGATATAGAGTCTGCTAGCAGCAGCTAGACCCCCCAGCCCAGAGAACACCCAGCCCCCCCCCCCCAGCCCAGAGAACACCCCCCCCCCCCCCCCCAGCCCAGAGAACACCCAGCCCCCCCCCCAGCCCAGAGAACACCCAGCCCCCCCCCCCAGCCCAGAGAACACCCCCAGCCCCCCCCCAGCCCAGAGAACACCCAGCCCCCCCCCCAGCCCAGAGAACACCCAGCCCCCCCCCCCCCCCAGCCCAGAGAACACCCAGCCTGGTTGGCAGACCAGCGGTTCGAAACCACATGTCGAGGTAACCTTGGGCAAGACACTGAACCCCAAATTGCTCCCAAAGAGCGTGCCGGCGCCTTGCATGGTAACATCGAAGCGTGTGTGTGTGTGTGTGTGTGTGTGTGTGTGTTGTGTGTGTTTGTGTGTGTCTGTGTGCGTGTGTGTGACTGTGTGTGTGTGTGTGTGTGTGTGTCTGTGTGTGTGCGTGTGTGTGTGTGTGTGTGTGTGTGTGTGTCTGTGTGTGTGTGTGTGTGTGTGTGTGTGTGTGTGTGTGTGTGTACCATTAACAAGCGTAACGATAAACACTCTGTTCTCTTGACCCCCGGGGGACCAGACGCAATGCAGTTAAAATCTCTCTCTCTCTCTCTCTCTGTCTCTCTCTCTCTCTCTCTCTCTCTCTCTCTCTCTCTGTGTCTCTCTCTCTCTCTGTGTCTCTCTCTCTCTCTCTGTCTCTCTCTCTGTGTCTCTCTCTCTCTCTCTGTCTCCTCTCCTCTCTGTCTCTCTCTCTCTCTGTCTCTCTCTCTCTGTCTCTCTTTCTCTCTGTCTCTCTCTCTCTGTCTCTCTCTCTGTCTCTCTCTCTGTCTCTCTCTCTCTCTCTGTCTCTCTCTCTCTCTCTCTGTCCTCTCTCTCTGTCTCTCTCTCTGTCTCTCTCTCTGT
>NW_027662503.1:0-1000 GCF_963989245.1 Nansenia antarctica | reverse complement strand
TAAATAATAATAATAATAATTCATTGTAGTTATATAGCACTTTTCCGGGGCTCAAAGACGCTGACAATATGGGAGAAACAGAAGACACAGAAACAACAAGCAACAGATAACATGAGCACATAGAACACAGAGTTAACAAACAGGGAACCATTTAAGACAGCAATGTCTAGGGGGGGAGGGGGGGTGGCAGGGTTAGGGGAGATGGTTAGGGGTAGGGGAGGTCCAAATACTGGCCTGGCCAACGCTGGCCAACCCTGGAAACTTATACCAGAGAAGTTTTGGGAAGAAAGTAAACTTTGAGGGCATGAGGAAGAATATATATTTTGGGAATTGTTATTTTTTTACTCACTCATAACATCTTAATAAAAAAAGTCCACATTGATTCCAAAGCCTCGATCCCTCCTTTCATCTGGCTGGTAGAACGGTTCAAGATGTGAGACGCCATGTGCATCACAATGAGCCCGTCCTCCCATGTCTACCTCCACCAGCCTCTACCTCCACCAGCCTCTACCTCCTACCTCCACCAGCCTCTACCTCCACCAGCCTCTACCTCCCCCAGCCTCTACCTCCACCAGCCTCTACCTCCTACCTCCACCAGCCTCTACCTCCACCAGCCTCTACCTCACCAGCCTCTACCTCCTACCTCCACCAGCCTCTACCTCCCCCAGCCTCTACCTCCTACCTCCACCAGCCTCTACCTCCACCAGCCTCTACCTCCCCAGCCTCTACCTCCACCAGCCTCTACCTCCATCAGCCTCTACCTCCTCAGCCTCTACCTCCATCAGCCTCTACCTCCACCAGCCTCTACCTCCCTCAGCCTCTACCTCCCTCAGCCTCTACCTCCACCAGCCTCTACCTCCCTCAGCCTCTACCTCCACCAGCCTCTACCTCCACCAGCCTCTACCACCACTAGCCTCTACCTCCACCAGCCTCTACCTCCACCAGCCTCTACCTCCACCAGCCTCTACCTCCACTAGCCTCTACCTCCACCAGCCTCTAC
>NW_027662504.1:10000-12500 GCF_963989245.1 Nansenia antarctica | reverse complement strand
GATGGTGATTACTGGCGCCTCCTGGCGTCGGGGAACTACAAGGTGTCGGCGTCGGCCGCAGGGTATCTGACCGTCATCAAGAAGGTGGCGGTTCCCTTCAGCCCAGCGGTCAGGGTAAGCATCCCATAATAGCCCTTACTAACCCCCGCAACCATGGTAACCACCCCCTTATATACCCCTACTACCCCCTACTACCATGGTAACCACCTTATATACCCCTACTACCATGGTAACCATGGTTACTAAGCCCCTACTACCATGGTAACCATGGTTACTACCCCCTACTACCATGGTAACCATGGTTACTAACCCCTACGACCATGGTAACCACCTTACTACCTTCTATAGCTGGATCTGTCTCATCCACTACTGAAACGCCTTAGGACGGCAGGGTGATGACATCACTGTAACTCCCTCCTTTTCTCTCTCCCTCTCTCTCTCTCTCTCTCTCTGTCTCTCTGTCTCTCTGTCTCTCTCTCTCTCTCTGTCTCTCTCTCTCTGTCTCTCTCTCTCTCTCTCTCTCTGTCTCTCCCTCTCTCCCTCTGTCTCTCTCTCTCTCTCTGTCTCTCTGTCTCTCTGTCTCTCTCCCTCTCTGTCTCTCTCTCTCTCCCTCTCTCCCCCTGTCTCTCTCCCTCTCTGTCTCTCTCTCTCCCTCCCTCTCTCTCTCTCTCCCTCTCTCCCTCCCTCTGTCTCTCTCTCTCTCACTCTCTCTCCCTCTCTCTCCCTCTCTCAGGTTGATTTTGAACTGGAGTCCCTGGTTGAGAGGAAGGAGGAGGAGAAGGAGGAGCTTATGGACTGGTGGAAGATGATGTCAGAGACTCTGAACTTCTAAAGCTTGTGATTGGTTGACGCGTGCGTCCGCATATCGGTGTAATATATTCAGCATTCTGTGTGTCCGCCCGCCCGCTGTAAAGAATATACTGTCCTTATCTGTTCTGTTTCTATCTTTATTTAATGGGTTATAACTGTTGTTATTGTGATGGGTTACCCCACGCACTGCCTGAAGTTTCTCCTGGTAGCGCACACACACACACAGACACACACACACACACACACACACACACACAGACACACACACAGACACACACACACACACACACACACACACACACACACACACACACACACACACACACACACACACACACACACACACATTTAGGATGATCTTCAGGCTGCAAAATCCTGGTTAGTCACTTCCTGTGAAGTTGTGTTCTTTATCGTACATGTGATCAGTAAACACGCCCCCCGGCTCTATAGCCAATGAGTGACTGAGTATTTTATTATATAAATAATTAGGTTATGACGGCATAATCACAAAGCACTGCTCACGTTTAAGAGCTTTATCCTGTTTTAAATGTCTTCAGGCTTTAGGACACACACACACACACACACACACACACACACACACACAGACCCCTGTGGTCTTAGAGTGCTATAATAATGCTATGACTTAGTCACCAAGGTCTACAGGGAGAGTAGAGATCATGTTAAGTCATTATGATAAACATTGAATACAGACAAGTTTGTACCATGTATGTTCTTACTGTTAAGATATGTTTGTTGGAACTGAATGCGACAAAAACTTGATTTCAGCACAAGAAGAATGATAATACATACATATATATATACTGCACTGAAGTAGGCTCAGTAAGAGAGGTTTTGTAACAAAGAGTGATGTAAACAAGGCCATATCTACTGCATATCTCTCTGTCCCCCAACACCCTTCTCTGCTTCATAATAACAGTGTTAGTTTTGGCAGGCTTTTTAGTCGCTTAGTCTTTGGTGTTTAGATTAAGATGCACACCAGTTCTAGTCACACCAAGTCACCTCCATTTTTCTTAGTTCCAGTCCAGTTCCAGTTGATGAAAACTGAAAACATTCCAGTGCAGTCTCAGTCCACAAAAACCCCCAAAACATTTTAGTCTAGCCGTAGTCAGTGACGAAAACTCTACTAAAATGTTTTGGGAGTTTTTGTGGAACTGGACTGGAACTAAGAAAAATGGAGGTGACTTGGTGTGACTAGAATTGGTGTGCATCTTTAGCTAAACACCAAAGACTAAGGGACTAAAAAGCCTGCCAGAATTAACACTGCTTCATAATATGCCTCTCATCCACCGTCCCCTTTTTGGTGTCTGTCAGGGTTGGGATCGATGCCATTTCAATTTAGGAATCATTTGAACTTTTGCTTGATTTTACTTCCTGAAACTATCACATTGAAATGGAATTGAGCCCCGACCCTGGCACCTGTATCAGACCCAGAACCAGACCAGAGTAGACGCCACCAGAGCAGATAGATAGATCTTAGTGGATCTAGTAGATCTTAAGCCATTGAGAAGGGGGGGGGGGTGGATGGGTTGATGTTCTCAGACGTCGACTAGTCATGTCTGCGATGGCGTGCGATCTGGGTGGTTACGTCTCTCTTCTGGTATTTATTTGGTGTGTGGAAGAGAGGAGGAGGGAGGGGGAGAGAGGAGGAGGGAGGGGGAGAGAGGAGGAG
>NW_027662504.1:0-5000 GCF_963989245.1 Nansenia antarctica | reverse complement strand
GTTTGACATGCAGCACTCTCTCTCTGTGATAGTAAGTAAGTAATTAAGTAAGTAAGTAAGTAAGTGAGTAAGTAAAGCTTTATTTATATAGCACCTTTCATACAAGAAATGCAGCTCAACGTGCTTTACAACAGGAATAAGACATAAAGTGAATATAAAAACACATGTTAGCATAGAATGAATATAAAAGCAGGGGAAAACAGTAATAAGAACATGTAAAGATAAAATACAATATTACGTAACAACATTGTTTTAGCGCACCTTGTGAGTGGAGGTACGCTAATGTGGGACCTGCACCGGACTCCCCCTGGCCTGGGTTCCCAGTCCTGCCGTGCACGCTTACCCCCCCCTGCCGTGCAGTGCACGCTACCCCACCCTGCTACCCCACCCTACCGTGCACGCTACCCCACCTGCAATGTCCTCCCCTTCTCACTCGGTTTGCAGGGTATTTCAACCGGGGTCTGGTTACCCCTAACATCCAGTATCCAGACCTACTGTCCCTTCCTTTAGCCTACTTGATACCAAACCAGGGTCTGCAGGCCAGACTGAAGTTGGAGCAATTGGTCCCTTACACTATAAACACACTAGTTTATATTCTATAAGCAGTACTCAAGTTGTAAAAGAAAATCAGGGGGAATGGTGGATTTTAGCATCCCCACAGCGTCAGTGACTTCAGCGTCAGTGACTTGGTGGTAAAAATGTCATTGCATGTGTGCGTGCCCCCCCCTCCCCCCCCTCCCTCGCCCACAGTATTTTACTCAATATGCGCAAAACTAAATGTTGAAATAGCAGTAATACCACGTTCATTGATAGAATGACATAAGGGATGGAAAGGGGGGATGGCGGTTTTAGAAGGGGGGTGATTTTGAGGGGGGATATAAATCTACTATGTACTACTGTCCTGGGTTAGGGACACGTTGACAGAGAGCGGTCAGTCTCAGTGAATAAATAACGGTTAGATAAATATATCCCTCTGTTACCACCCAGCTCCTTATCTCCGCCTCCCCCCTCCCTCCCTCCCTCTCTCCCTCCCTCCCCCCTCCCTCCCTCTCCCTCCCTCTCCCTCCCTCCCTCCCTCCCCCTCCCTCCCTCCCTCCCTCCCTCTCTCCCTCCCTCCCTCCCCCTCCCTCCCTCCCCCCTCCCTCCCCCCTCCCTCCCTCCCCCCTCCTCCCCCCCCTCCCTCTCTCCCTCCCTCCCTCTCTCCCTCCGTCCTCCCTCTCCCTCCCTCCCTCCCCCCTCCCTCCCTCCCTCCCCCCTCCCCCCTCCCCTCCTCCCCCCCCTCCCTCCCTCCCTCCCTCTCTCCCTCCCTCCCTCCCTCTCTCCTCCCTCCCTCTCTCCTCCCTCCCCCTCCCTCCCTCCCTCCCTCTCTCCCTCCCTCCCTCTCTCCCTCCCTCCCTCCCCTCCCTCCCTCCCTCCCTCCCTCCCTCCCCCCTCCCCCCCCCCCCCCCCCCCCTCCCTCCCCCCTCCCTCCCTCTCTGTCTGCACAGAGCTGGGCAACGGGAACACCACCTTAGATTACCTCCCGGCCTGACCACCACACACACACACACACATGCACGATGCAGGGAAATTGTGTGTGTATGTGTGTGTCTGTGTGTTAGGGTTATTGTGTGCGTGTGTTAGGGTTATTGTGTGTGTGTGTGTGTGTGTGTGTGTGTGTGTCTGTGTGTTAGGGTTATTGTGTGTGTGTGTGTGTGTGTGTGTCTGTGTGTTAGGGTTATTGTGTGCGTGTGTGTGTGTGTCTGTGTGTTAGGGTTATTGTGTGTGTGTGTGTGTGTGTCTGTGTGTGTGTGTGTCTGTGTGTTAGGGTTATTGTGTGTGTGTGTGTGTGTGTGTGTGTTAGTGTGTTAGGGTTATTGTGTGTATGTGTGTGTTAGGTAGGGGTGCAACGGTTCTCAGTTTTATTTCGGACGGTTCGGTTCGCCTTCCATGGTTCAACACACTAGTGAACCTTCCATGGTTCAACACACTAGTGAACCTTCCATGGTTCAACACACTAGTGAACCGTGACGGTTTTGTGTTTATGCTGCGTTTCATTCAAAGTCGGAGGTGGAGTTGGTCTGGAACGCAGCTGCTTCTTGTTTAGATGATGTTTGTTCATGGCGAGCGGAGTTGAGAACATGACAACAGTTTGAGGAAGCCCTGGATTGCTACAAATCTGCGTTGTGGGGTCGTTCACTCTGGTTTTGGCATTGAATACAGCCATGAGGGAATTAAAACAGTGAACAGAATCACGTGTCGCAGAAATACTTAAAGGATGTCGTATAAGCGCATAATATGCGCACAATGCATATATGGGCTACAGCTGGTACAGCTCTCATAAGTGCATTTTTACTTTCATTTCTATCTTTCCTATACCAGTTGTCAAGCCTAAAGGGCTCTGCACACAGCGTGCGATTTCTGTTGCGCGTCAACATTCCATTTTGAAGTTTGAATGGAAGTCTATGAGAACATCGCATTTCAACACACACGGACCCGATTTTAATCGCACGGCGAAAATTCGATTCCATTCATTTTGAATGGGACAAAGCACACGGCGTGCGAGTTTTGTCGCACTGTAAAATTTGTGCTTTTTCCCATTCAAAATGAATGGAATCGAATTTTCGCCGTGCGATCAAAATCGGGGCCGTGTGTGTTGAAATGCGATGTTCTCATAGACTTCCATTCAAACTTCAAAATGGAATGTTGACGCGCAACAGAAATCGCACGCTGTGTGCAGAGCCCTTAAGAGGCACATTTGTGACTGCAGTTGGTGAAACCGTAAACCACTCGCATACGTGAAACCGCTATAAATAGCTCTCTTAATATGTATACTTTGTGGAATGGAATGGATTCATTGTTATTGTTGTCCGGTTGTCGGTTTACATGGCTTGTAAATATACTTTAGGACGTGTTCAAAAGCAAGGACTGTGTGTTCATGTAGTTATGTGTAGTTATGTGTTTTTAGCATGTTGATGTTCTATCAGCATGTTGTGACGTTATTAAAATACAGTTTAGACCTTCGCTTTGTTAACCGCTAGCTGTTAGCAGCATTTGTTTCCGGTATGACACGTCATTTGAAAGCTTACAATCTGTAGTTTCAGTAGAAGTAATGTAGCCTACTGGTTTATCAAAACACTGGCTGGTGTTACATTTGAAAGTGTTTTTGTTATTTTTTGTTTAAACATATTTGTATTTGTTTATATTATACAATATACCAGTCATATTCTGGAATGTGTCTAAATACAAGTAAATAAAGTAAAGTAACAGTTTGTATATTCATTCAAACCTTTATTTAAACTCGTAAGTTACTGAGGTTGCCCTCATTTACAGTAGCAACGAGTGAACAAAAGAGAACCAACAATATAAGTCATAAACAGAATAGAAATCAAAACAAAATATAAAACAAACAAAAAAACATTACTAAGAAATGTACAACATAATTTAAAAACAGTTACAAGAATTGACACAGAGGGGAAAAACCAAGTTCTTAAAATCATTGAGTGATGGGAGAGTGACCAGTTTCAGAGAATTCTGAATAGAGTTCCAAGTATTAGCAGCATCATAAGCGTAGGCTGTCCTACCCAGCTTAGTAGACATTTGAGGGACCGTACAAACCAACCACTCGCTGGAGCGTGTTTGATAGGAAGAAACATTCCAGTCCAACAGGGAAGTGATATAGGGGGAGTTTGCCTGAAATCCCCTTAAATATGAATTGATACCAGTGATAAATCTCGGCGGGCTGCGAGAGATGTCCAGCCAACCTTATCATATAAGACACAGTGGTGAGTGTTATATTTGTCTCGAGTGATGAATCTGAGTGCAGAGTGGTATACCGAATCCAGAGCCTTTAAGGTAGTGACAGCCACGTGACGATAGATCACGTCTCCATAGTCCAGTACAGACATAAAAACAGATTCAATTACTCTCTTTCTACAGCTCGGCGGGAAGTTACTGCGATTTCTGTAGAGAAAGCCAATCTTCTGACGTAGTTTGGAGGACAAGATATCAACATGATGTTTAAAAGTTAATTTTTCATCAATCCATAAACCAAGGTACTTATACTCCTTGACTCGCTCTAATGGAGCCATTTGATAAGGAAATTTGGAAGCTATTAACATCAATATTTCTAGACTTAGTAAAAAACATGACTTTTGTTTTGCTAGCATTTAAAACCAATTTAAGTTCTTTAAACGCCCTTTGAATGAATGAATGAATGAATGAATGAATGAATGAATGAATGAATGGTCTTTATTGTCATTGATATAGTACAGGTACCAAACAACGAAATTTGGGAGGGGGGGCTCCCCTGGTGCTAGGAAAAAAAAACAACAAAAAAACAAGAAGGGAAAGGAGCTGGTTTACATAAATAAAGGCTATGTACACTATCCACTATACTATACTATACAAATAAAACACTGTGCTGTACTCTATGCTATGCTATACCTATTCTAACATTTCCTATCTCTGAACCTTATGTACCCTAGGGTTGTCATATTGCACATAGTGTTATTGCACATTCATTTAAAGTGTCGCAGTTTGCAGGTTTGAAATGTACACATTTGTGTTTCAGTATTACACTTGATTTCAATCTAGATGAAAGAAAAAGCTTTTGAAGATGATCAAAAGCTTGTTGCAATTTCAGTTTAGCTGACTAAAGAGAATCCGCAGTACAATAGATTATCGTATCATCCGCGTAAAGGTGAGCCTTACGTGAGTCGAGTTATATGAGTAAATAAACAGTAGCATTTCTTTTCTCCTTACGCACAAAACACGTACCGAAACCGTGACCCAAAAACAGAGGTTCATACCGAACCGTGGACCAACTGAACCGTTGCACCCCTAGTGTTAGGGTTATTGTGTGTGTGTGTGTGTTCTAACCCCCCCCTCTCTATAGATCTGTCTCTGGTCAGGTTCGTCAGTGCTGAGTTGACGCGAGGCTACTTCCTGGAACACAACGAGGCCAAGTACACAGAGAGACGTGAGAAGGTCTACACCTGCCTACGCATCCCCAAAGAGCT
>NW_027662505.1:0-4000 GCF_963989245.1 Nansenia antarctica | reverse complement strand
CCTCCAAGGCATGACTCTCCCTTAGAGCTGCAGCACGAGCGATAAGTGCAGCCCTAGCTGCCTCCTCTTTTACCTGTGCAGTGGATATAACACTTGATCTACCACTTTTACCACTCCCACGACTTGGGTGGTCGCTAACATTGGAAGCATTGTCATGTGCACGAATATCATCCCCCTCATTAACATTTTCCACCACCTGCACAGAACCTTCTTTGCATGATAAAACCCACATTTTTGTATTTGTAATACATTCATTGTTGAACAACATTTTTGCCTTAAACCATGTTTCATGTTTTTCTTTTTCAACACATGGCAACAAATCAAGTATATTTTCATGCATGGTTTTTGCTTCATCACACACCTTTATCAATTCAACAAGAGTATTCTGTACCTGTGTTTTATCATCAGTACACACAGTAACCCTTGTCAAACACCTCTAATGCTGGTAGCTTTGCTTAGTTTAGCTTTTCTGCTCGTTTGCAACAAGTCCAACTTCAACGCAAACGCTTTAGCAGTAAGCTTAACCACACGTTTACCAGATAGTGTCTCATCCCCATTAGTGTCCAATTCCACGTCACGCATCTCCATGACGAATGATCGGTAGTCAGTAAAAACAGTTCGCCGCATGCAACAGTCAACGCAACGTCTATAATTGTCCCCTTCGCTTCAGTCACCAATGCATTGGATTTAATACCGGTGTGCACACATTAAATGGCCATTAAACAATGTAGCGCTACTCGTGGGCGCCATTGTAGTGGTCTCGTGGTCCGATGCTCCAAACAGCTGGCTTTAGAATCGTAGCTCCTGCGGCTGCACACGTATCCAAACACGTACGGTATCCAAACGCCTCCGTTATATTCCAAGCGATGTTCCAATAGATGCATAGGTTTGACAATGTTAAAGGAGCACAGTCTAATACTGAGCTACTGAGATGCTAACCCGCGGACTCTGGTTGACGCGCCGTGCGTTCTAGTTTGATGTGTGCTGTTGGTTATACACGATCTGTAGTCATTGGTTTGCTGCATAATAAATAGGGATGTCCCGATCCGATACTGAGATCGGATATCGACCCGATATTGGTCCTGAATGCTGGATCGGAGATCGGACCAGAAAAAAAAAAGGCTCCGATCCGCGTGCCCGATCCGCGTCTGTGTTACGTCTGTGTTTACGACAGTTTGGGCTTTACGACATGTGCCGTATTACGTTTTGTGTTACACTCGGAGTTGCCAGCTCCGACTACAAGCTCTGAGTTCGACTCCGTTATTGAACATAACATTGGCGAGATGCGAGAGAAACTCCCCCCAGACAGCAAAATTGCAAAAGCAATAACGGAGAAATTGGTTCGGTTTATTGTGCTCGACGACCAACCACTTTCGGTGGTAGAGAATGTGGGGTTTCGGAGTTTAATTGAACACCTAGAGCCGCGTTATACTTTGCCCAGTCGGCATTATATAACCGAAAATGCCATCCCGAAAATGCACAATGAAGTGTGTGAGTTCCTCGCCAAACTATTGGAGAATGTCGATGCTATTAGCTTCACAACGGACATTTGGAGCTCAGACGTGTGTCCAATGTCGTTGTTGAGTCTCACAGCACACTGGATAGACTCTGATTTTACTTTCAAGAAAGCGGTGCTGCATGCCCGTGAGTTCCGTGGCTCACACACTGGGGATTCCATTAAGGCAGCCATGGAGGAGATGCTGCTCGAATGGAAAATTAACAAAAGCAAAGTCCATGTCGTTTTAAGAGAGGTGGTCACTGAGTACTGCAGAGTACTATTTTTGTTGCTTTAATAAAGGCTGGCAGTCTTTAATTTAACTGTTGTTGGTGTGGACTATATACTGGGGAGGTATTTGAATGAATGAATGAATGAATGGTCTTTATTGTCATTGCTACAGTACAGGTACCAAACAACGAAATTTAGGAGGGGTGGCTCCCCTGGTGTTAGAAAAAAATAAATAAATAAATATTCAGGGGTCAAAAAATTTATACAAATATCGGATCGGTATCGGTATCGCCGATACCCGAAGCCCAGGTATCGGTATCGGTATCGGTAGTGAAAAAGTGGGATCGGGACATCCCTAATAATAAACCTTTATTGCGTTCCTGATTGCCATCTATGGCTTAATCACTGATACAAAACAATAATAATCACAAACTCAGCGCCCTTGCGGTCAAACCTATTTGCCCTTCCGGGGTCAACACCTGACGATAACAACAAATGTACTACCTTATAAAGACCTGCCTCAGGTATTGTGACAGCGCCACCCCATGCCCACACAGTGAATTACAACACATATGACAGGACCATATCTGGCTCTTACAACAAGCATAACAAAAAAAAACGCTATTATGGCGATGTGCTGTGCCTATGCTGTTCCTCAGTCCAGCGGCAGTCAAATGCCGGTAGATTCGTGTCTTGCTCCCTTTAAGGCGTTTCCCTGGTTGCGAGATCTAAACTATTAGAACTGAAAGCGGCAGGTAACAGGCACGTAACATCCATATGCTGTATATATAAATATACAGTATATCTCAAAAGTGAGTACAACCTTTAGATTTTTACAAATATTCTGTTATATCCTTTCAGGGGATAACATTATCCTACTGAAACTTTGATATAACTTAAAGTAGTCAGTGTGCTGCATGAATAACAGTATAGATTTATTGTCCTTTGAAAATTACTCAGTACACAGCTCTTAATGTCTAAACAGCTGGCAACAAAAGTGAGTACACCCCATAGTGAACATGTCCTAATTGTGCCCAATGATGTTGTTTTCCCGCCCTGGTGTCATGTGACTCGTTAGTGTTACAAGGATTCAGGTCTAAATGATAAGCAGGGCTGTTAAATTTGGTGTTTTGGGCACAATTCTCTCTGAATGCTGGACAACATGGCACCTCATGGCAAGGAACTCTCTGAGTGGCTGAAAAAAATGATTATTGCGCTTCACTAAGATGGCCTTGGCTATAAGAAGATTGCCAACACCCTGAAAATGAGTTGCAGCACAGTGGCTAAGATCATACAGCGGTTTTCCAGCACAGGTTCCACTCGGAACAGGCCTCGCCAGGGTCGACCAAAGAAGTTGAGTCCACGTGCTCAGCGTCATATCCAGAGGTTGGTTTCCAAAAATAGACGTGCGAGTGCTTCCAGCATTGCTGCAGAGGTTGCAGAAGTGGGATGTCAGCCTGTCAGTGCCCAGTGCTCAAATCGGTTTGTATGGCCGTCGCCCCAGACAGAAGCCTCTTCTGAAACCGATGCATAAGAAAGCCCGCAAACAGTTTGCTGAAGACAATGAATCCAAGAACATGAGTTACTGGAACCATGTCCTGTGGTCTGGATAAAGCAACAAGCCTTCATTGTCTTGACACATGTAACTGCATCAGAAAAAGCCATATATGCAGGGGTGCACATAACTGGTGCGCCAGTGCGCATGCGTCGCCAAAATGCATCCTGCGCGGCAGATCAGCCGCATGAACGCGCTCTTGCGCACCAACAGCTGGAAGCGCTGGGAGAGGAATTTACTTCCTCAAAATCCAACTGCTGACTGCTGCATCACTAAGTAACTATTTGCCGTCCCCGACGAGTAATCCATCGCAACAGTCGACCGACGACGACCACGGCGACTCCCCTCACGAAAACATTCGGAAAGTATCGTAAATCGTACTTTCATTCCGCGTATCGCGTATCGTGTATCGCACGGTTATCACGCCGCCACGTGAAAATTCAGTCCCGAACAACTCGGCGCTAAAAGGAAAAACAACACCAAGGGACTTCACGTTTCTTTTCTCTGAAGCTTTCAAACGTTCAGACGTTTGTTTTACAGCTTCATTATCGCACCTAGACCCCTGACCCAGGGAATATGGTTGGGAATTCTATTAGGAAAAAAAAAAAAAAAGACTTTGTTGCACAATCAAAATAATGAGCTATTTAAAGTGATAGCCTAACATCCTCTACCATGGTTGAAATTGAGGACAGTGATAACAGCAGTCAAGAGAGCAGTGA
>NW_027662506.1:0-1000 GCF_963989245.1 Nansenia antarctica | reverse complement strand
GCAGCGCTAGCAGCGCTCCACAACCACCTGTCGATAGGAATGTCCCAACCCCGGCCTTGAAGGTCTGCCTCGCTCGCGGGGAATGTCTGGGGCTGAAAGGCGGTCCTTTCAATTACTTTTCTCTCTGTGTCACCGTGCACCTACGCCTGTAATTACCCTCTAGTAGTCTGTACTCAAGGACAGCCTTAACAACACGGCCCCAAACACAGCCGTAAAACATCTGTAGCATGTTGACATAAGGAAGAAGTATAACGTTACTTAAAAATGGGTTATCACTCGAGAATTTCTTTCTTTCTCCTGTCGGAGAAAAGTGTGAGGAGGAGGAGGAGGAGGAGGAGGAGGCAGCTCTCTGACTGTCTGTAGGGCCTAACACGGCGAAACGTCGCCGAACATCAAAGGTTGGTTCAAATGTGGGCCTGCGGTGAAGGAATCTCCTCACTGTGAACACCGGGTCAACACAGGTCCAACCCTGTCACTCAATCATGTCATAAAACAGCAACAGGGGGCTTCCAAGTGATGATCACGGAAATATATTTATCTGTATCTGCCCTCAAATCAAGTGTGTGTGTGTGTGTGTGTGTGTGTGTGTTGGGGGGGGTTCCGGCCGGACGTCCGAGTGAGATTCCCAGCCCCAGGAGAGGGAGACAGTTTATTTTGGGAGGCCAGAGAGAGAGGGGGCGGGCCATCAAAGGCCGGTGCCGACGACACCGGGAGTTGTGGGTAATGTGTTTATCTGCGGCGTTTGGCCTTTCATGAAGCGCTCTGGTTAAATGGAATCAGGGCCCTCTCTGTGTGTTTATCCTGGCAGCGGCCGGACGGTCAGGACGAGCCTATCTCCTCACACTGTCTTCTGAATACTCACCAGTCAACACTCACCAGTCAGGTCAGCCAGGCAGCACAGGACAGGCAAGGGCGCCACCTGGCGGGAGTGTAGGGTACTGTCCTGAATAGTTGTATTACTGTATGTGCTCATGTTTTCCGTTCCTCCCATATTGTCAGC
>NW_027662507.1:0-58000 GCF_963989245.1 Nansenia antarctica | reverse complement strand
TGTGTGAGAGGGAGTCTAGACTAGACAGATAGAATGTTCTGGTCTATGACATCACAGCATGTCTGTGTGAGAGGGAGTCTAGACTAGACAGATAGAATGTTCTGTGTGTGAGAGGGAGTCTAGACTAGACAGATAGAATGTTCTGTGTGTGAGAGGGAGTCTAGACTGGACAGATAGAATGTTCTGTGTGTGAGAGGGAGTCTAGACTAGACAGATAGAATGTTCTGGTGTGAGAGGGAGTCTAGACTAGACAGATATAATGTTCTGGTGTGAGAGGGAGTCTAGACTAGACAGATAGAATGTTCTGTGTGTGAGAGGGAGTCTAGACTAGACAGATAGAATGTTCTGGTGTGAGAGGGAGTCTAGACTAGACAGATATAATGTTCTGGTGTGAGAGGGAGTCTAGACTAGACAGATAGAATGTTCTGGTCTATGACATCACAGCATGTCTGTGTGAGAGGGAGTCTAGACTAGACAGATAGAATGTTCTGGTCTATGACATCACAGCATGTCTGTGTGAGAGGGAGTCTAGACTAGACAGATAGAATGTTCTGGTCTATGACATCACAGCATGTCTGTGTGAGAGGGAGTCTAGACTAGACAGATAGAATGTTCTGTGTGTGAGAGGGAGTCTAGACTAGACAGATAGAATGTTCTGTGTGTGAGAGGGAGTCTAGACTAGACAGATAGAATGTTCTGTGTGTGAGAGGGAGTCTAGACTAGACAGATAGAATGTTCTGGTGTGAGAGGGAGTCTAGACTAGACAGATAGAATGTTCTGGTGTGAGAGGGAGTCTAGACTAGACAGATAGAATGTTCTGGTGTGAGAGGGAGTCTAGACTAGACAGATAGAATGTTCTGGTCTATGACATCACAGCATGTCTGTGTGAGAGGGAGTCTAGACTAGACAGATAGAATGTTCTGGTCTATGACATCACAGCATGTCTTTGTGAGAGGGAGTCTAGACTAGACAGATAGAATGTTCTGGTCTATGACATCACAGCATGTCTGTGTGAGAGGGAGTCTAGACTAGACAGATAGAATGTTCTGGTCTAAGACATCACAGCATGTCTGTGTGAGAGGGAGTCTAGACTAGACAGATAGAATGTTCTGGTCTATGACATCACAGCATGTCTGTGTGAGAGGGAGTCTAGACTAGACAGATAGAATGTTCTGGTCTATGACATCACATTATGTCTGTGTGAGAGGGAGTCTAGACTAGACAGATAGAATGTTCTGGTCTATGACATCACAGCATGTCTGTGTGAGAGGGAGTCTAGACTAGACAGATAGAATGTTCTGGTCTATGACATCACAGCATGTCTGTGTGAGAGGGAGTCTAGACTAGACAGATAGAATGTTCTGGTCTATGACATCACAGCATGTCTTTGTGAGAGGGAGTCTAGACCAGACAGATAGAATGTTCTGGTCTATGACATCACAGCATGTCTGTGTGAGAGGGAGTCTAGACTAGACAGATAGAATGTTCTGGTCTAAGACATCACAGCATGTCTGTGTGAGAGGGAGTCTAGACTAGACAGATAGAATGTTCTGGTCTATGACATCACAGCATGTCTGTGTGAGAGGGAGTCTAGACTAGACAGATAGAATGTTCTGGTCTATGACATCACAGCATGTCTGTGTGAGAGGGAGTCTAGACTAGACAGATAGAATGTTCTGGTCTATGACATCACAGCATGTCTGTGTGAGAGGGAGTCTAGACTAGACAGATAGAATGTTCTGGTCTATGACATCACAGCATGTCTGTGTGAGAGGGAGTCTAGACTAGACAGATAGAATGTTCTGGTCTATGACATCACAGCATGTCTGTGTGAGAGGGAGTCTAGACTAGACAGATAGAATGTTCTGTGTGTGAGAGGGAGTCTAGACTAGACAGATAGAATGTTCTGTGTGTGAGAGGGAGTCTAGACTAGACAGATAGAATGTTCTGTGTGTGAGAGGGAGTCTAGACTAGACAGATAGAATGTTCTGTGTGTGAGAGGGAGTCTAGACTAGACAGATAGAATGTTCTGGTCTATGACATCACAGCATGTCTGTGTGAGAGGGAGTCTAGACTAGACAGATTGAATGTTCTGGTCTATGACATCACAGCATGTCTGTGTGAGAGGGAGTCTAGACTAGACAGATAGAATGTTCTGGTCTATGACATCACAGCATGTCTGTGTGAGAGGGAGTCTAGACTAGACAGATAGAATGTTCTGGTCTATGACATCACAGCATGTCTGTGTGAGAGGGAGTCTAGACTAGACAGATAGAATGTTCTGGTCTATGACATCACAGCATGTCTGTGTGAGAGGGAGTCTAGACTAGACAGATAGAATGTTCTGTGTGTGAGAGGGAGTCTAGACTAGACAGATAGAATGTTCTGTGTGTGAGAGGGAGTCTAGACTAGACAGATAGAATGTTCTGTGTGTGAGAGGGAGTCTAGACTGGACAGATAGAATGTTCTGTGTGTGAGAGGGAGTCTAGACTAGACAGATAGAATGTTCTGGTGTGAGAGGGAGTCTAGACTAGACAGATATAATGTTCTGGTGTGAGAGGGAGTCTAGACTAGACAGATAGAATGTTCTGGTCTATGACATCACAGCATGTCTGTGTGAGAGGGAGTCTAGACTAGACAGATAGAATGTTCTGGTCTATGACATCACAGCATGTCTGTGTGAGAGGGAGTCTAGACTAGACAGATAGAATGTTCTGGTCTATGACATCACAGCATGTCTGTGTGAGAGGGATTCTAGACTAGACAGATAGAATGTTCTGTGTGTGAGAGGGAGTCTAGACTAGACAGATAGAATGTTCTGTGTGTGAGAGGGAGTCTAGACTAGACAGATAGAATGTTCTGTGTGTGAGAGGGAGTCTAGACTAGACAGATAGAATGTTCTGTGTGTGAGAGGGAGTCTAGACTAGACAGATAGAATGTTCTGGTGTGAGAGGGAGTCTAGACTAGACAGATAGAATGTTCTGGTGTGAGAGGGAGTCTAGACTAGACAGATAGAATGTTCTGGTGTGAGAGGGAGTCTAGACTAGACAGATATAATGTTCTGGTCTATGACATCACAGCATGTCTGTGTGAGAGGGAGTCTAGACTAGACAGATAGAATGTTCTGGTCTATGACATCACAGCATGTCTTTGTGAGAGGGAGTCTAGACTAGACAGATAGAATGTTCTGGTCTATGACATCACAGCATGTCTGTGTGAGAGGGAGTCTAGTCTAGACAGATATAATGTTCTGGTCTAAGACATCACAGCATGTCTGTGTGAGAGGGAGTCTAGACTAGACAGATAGAAAGTTCTGGTCTATGACATCACAGCATGTCTGTGTGAGAGGGAGTCTAGACTAGACAGATAGAATGTTCTGGTCTATGACATCACAGCATGTCTGTGTGAGAGGGAGTCTAGACTAGACAGATAGAATGTTCTGGTCTATGACATCACAGCATGTCTGTGTGAGAGGGAGTCTAGACTAGACAGATAGAATGTTCTGGTCTATGACATCACAGCATGTCTGTGTGAGAGGGAGTCTAGACTAGACAGATAGAATGTTCTGGTCTATGACATCACAGCATGTCTTTGTGAGAGGGAGTCTAGACTAGACAGATAGAATGTTCTGGTCTATGACATCACAGCATGTCTGTGTGAGAGGGAGTCTAGACTAGACAGATAGAATGTTCTGGTCTAAGACATCACAGCATGTCTGTGTGAGAGGGAGTCTAGACTAGACAGATAGAATGTTCTGGTCTATGACATCACAGCATGTCTGTGTGAGAGGGAGTCTAGACTAGACAGATAGAATGTTCTGGTCTATGACATCACAGCATGTCTGTGTGAGAGGGAGTCTAGACTAGACAGATAGAATGTTCTGGTCTATGACATCACAGCATGTCTGTGTGAGAGGGAGTCTAGACTAGACAGATAGAATGTTCTGGTCTATGACATCACAGCATGTCTGTGTGAGAGGGAGTCTAGACTAGACAGATAGAATGTTCTGGTCTATGACATCACAGCATGTCTGTGTGAGAGGGAGTCTAGACTAGACAGATAGAATGTTCTGTGTGTGAGAGGGAGTCTAGACTAGACAGATAGAATGTTCTGTGTGTGAGAGGGAGTCTAGACTAGACAGATAGAATGTTCTGTGTGTGAGAGGGAGTCTAGACTAGACAGATAGAATGTTCTGTGTGTGAGAGGGAGTCTAGACTAGACAGATAGAATGTTCTGGTCTATGACATCACAGCATGTCTGTGTGAGAGGGAGTCTAGACTAGACAGATTGAATGTTCTGGTCTATGACATCACAGCATGTCTGTGTGAGAGGGAGTCTAGACTAGACAGATAGAATGTTCTGGTCTATGACATCACAGCATGTCTGTGTGAGAGGGAGTCTAGACTAGACAGATAGAATGTTCTGGTCTATGACATCACAGCATGTCTGTGTGAGAGGGAGTCTAGACTAGACAGATAGAATGTTCTGGTCTATGACATCACAGCATGTCTGTGTGAGAGGGAGTCTAGACTAGACAGATAGAATGTTCTGTGTGTGAGAGGGAGTCTAGACTAGACAGATAGAATGTTCTGTGTGTGAGAGGGAGTCTAGACTAGACAGATAGAATGTTCTGTGTGTGAGAGGGAGTCTAGACTGGACAGATAGAATGTTCTGTGTGTGAGAGGGAGTCTAGACTAGACAGATATAATGTTCTGGTGTGAGAGGGAGTCTAGACTAGACAGATATAATGTTCTGGTGTGAGAGGGAGTCTAGACTAGACAGATAGAATGTTCTGGTCTATGACATCACAGCATGTCTGTGTGAGAGGGAGTCTAGACTAGACAGATAGAATGTTCTGGTCTATGACATCACAGCATGTCTGTGTGAGAGGGAGTCTAGACTAGACAGATAGAATGTTCTGGTCTATGACATCACAGCATGTCTGTGTGAGAGGGAGTCTAGACTAGACAGATAGAATGTTCTGTGTGTGAGAGGGAGTCTAGACTAGACAGATAGAATGTTCTGTGTGTGAGAGGGAGTCTAGACTAGACAGATAGAATGTTCTGTGTGTGAGAGGGAGTCTAGACTAGACAGATAGAATGTTCTGTGTGTGAGAGGGAGTCTAGACTAGACAGATAGAATGTTCTGGTGTGAGAGGGAGTCTAGACTAGACAGATAGAATGTTCTGGTGTGAAAGGGAGTCTAGACTAGACAGATAGAATGTTCTGGTGTGAGAGGGAGTCTAGACTAGACAGATAGAATGTTCTGGTCTATGACATCACAGCATGTCTGTGTGAGAGGGAGTCTAGACTAGACAGATAGAATGTTCTGGTCTATGACATCACAGCATGTCTTTGTGAGAGGGAGTCTAGACTAGACAGATAGAATGTTCTGGTCTATGACATCACAGCATGTCTGTGTGAGAGGGAGTCTAGACTAGACAGATAGAATGTTCTGGTCTAAGACATCACAGCATGTCTGTTTGAGAGGGAGTCTAGACTAGACAGATAGAATGTTCTGGTCTATGACATCACAGCATGTCTGTGTGAGAGGGAGTCTAGACTAGACAGATAGAATGTTCTGGTCTATGACATCACAGCATGTCTGTGTGAGAGGGAGTCTAGACTAGACAGATAGAATGTTCTGGTCTATGACATCACAGCATGTCTGTGTGAGAGGGAGTCTAGACTAGACAGATAGAATGTTCTGTGTGTGAGAGGGAGTCTAGACTAGACAGATAGAATGTTCTGTGTGTGAGAGGGAGTCTAGACTAGACAGATATAATGTTCTGTGTGTGAGAGGGAGTCTAGACTGGACAGATAGAATGTTCTGTGTGTGAGAGGGAGTCTAGACTAGACAGATAGAATGTTCTGGTGTGAGAGGGAGTCTAGACTAGACAGATATAATGTTCTGGTGTGAGAGGGAGTCTAGACTAGACAGATAGAATGTTCTGGTCTATGACATCACAGCATGTCTGTGTGAGAGGGAGTCTAGACTAGACAGATAGAATGTTCTGGTCTATGACATCACAGCATGTCTGTGTGAGAGGGAGTCTAGACTAGACAGATAGAATGTTCTGGTCTATGACATCACAGCATGTCTGTGTGAGAGGGAGTCTAGACTAGACAGATAGAATGTTCTGTGTGTGAGAGGGAGTCTAGACTAGACAGATAGAATGTTCTGTGTGTGAGAGGGAGTCTAGACTAGACAGATAGAATGTTCTGTGTGTGAGAGGGAGTCTAGACTAGACAGATAGAATGTTCTGTGTGTGAGAGGGAGTCTAGACTAGACAGATAGAATGTTCTGGTGTGAGAGGGAGTCTAGACTAGACAGATAGAATGTTCTGGTGTGAGAGGGAGTCTAGACTAGACAGATAGAATGTTCTGGTCTATGACATCACAGCATGTCTGTGTGAGAGGGAGTCTAGACTAGACAGATAGAATGTTCTGGTCTATGACATCACAGCATGTCTGTGTGAGAGGGAGTCTAGACTAGACAGATAGAATGTTCTGGTCTATGAAATCACAGCATGTCTGTGTGAGAGGGAGTCTAGACTAGACAGATAGAATGTTCTGGTCTATGACATCACAGCATGTCTGTGTGAGAGGGAGTCTAGACTAGACAGATAGAATGTTCTGGTCTATGACATCACAGCATGTCTGTGTGAGAGGGAGTCTAGACTAGACAGATAGAATGTTCTGGTCTATGACATCACAGCATGTCTGTGTGAGAGGGAGTCTAGACTAGACAGATAGAATGTTCTGGTCTATGACATCACAGCATGTCTGTGTGAGAGGGAGTCTAGACTAGACAGATAGAATGTTCTGTGTGTGAGAGGGAGTCTAGACTAGACAGATAGAATGTTCTGTGTGTGAGAGGGAGTCTAGACTAGACAGATAGAATGTTCTGGTGTGAGAGGGGGTCTAGACTAGACAGATATAATGTTCTGGTGTGAGAGGGAGTCTAGACTAGACAGATAGAATGTTCTGGTGTGAGAGGGAGTCTAGACTAGACAGATAGAATGTTCTGGTGTGAGAGGGAGTCTAGACTAGACAGATAGAATGTTCTGGTCTATGACATCACAGCATGTCTGTGTGAGAGGGAGTCTAGACTAGACAGATAGAATGTTCTGGTCTATGACATCACAGCATGTCTGTGTGAGAGGGAGTCTAGACTAGACAGATAGAATGTTCTGGTCTATGACATCACAGCATGTCTGTGTGAGAGGGAGTCTAGACTAGACAGATAGAATGTTCTGGTCTATGACATCACAGCATGTCTGTGTGAGAGGGAGTCTAGACTAGACAGATAGAATGTTCTGGTATATGACATCACAGCATGTCTGTGTGAGAGGGAGTCTAGACTAGACAGATAGAATGTTCTGGTCTATGACATCACAGCATGTCTGTGTGAGAGGGAGTCTAGACTAGACAGATAGAATGTTCTGGTCTATGACATCACAGCATGTCTGTGTGAGAGGGAGTCTAGACTAGACAGATAGAATGTTCTGTGTGTGAGAGGGAGTCTAGACTAGACAGATAGAATGTTCTGTGTGTGAGAGGGAGTCTAGACTAGACAGATAGAATGTTCTGGTGTGAGAGGGGGTCTAGACTAGACAGATAGAATGTTCTGGTGTGAGAGGGAGTCTAGACTAGACAGATAGAATGTTCTGGTCTATGACATCACAGCATGTCTGTGTGAGAGGGAGTCTAGACTAGACAGATAGAATGTTCTGTGTGTGAGAGGGAGTCTAGACTAGACAGATAGAATGTTCTGTGTGTGAGAGGGAGTCTAGACTAGACAGATAGAATGTTCTGGTGTGAGAGGGAGTCTAGACTAGACAGATAGAATGTTCTGGTGTGAGAGGGAGTCTAGACTAGACAGATAGAATGTTCTGGTCTATGACATCACAGCATGTCTGTGTGAGAGGGAGTCTAGACTAGACAGATATAATGTTCTGGTCTATGACATCACAGCATGTCTGTGTGAGAGGGAGTCTAGACAAGACAGATAGAATGTTCTGGTCTATGACATCACAGCATGTCTGTGTGAGAGGGAGTCTAGACTAGACAGATAGAATGTTCTGGTCTATGACATCACAGCATGTCTGTGTGAGAGGGAGTCTAGACTAGACAGATAGAATGTTCTGGTCTATGACATCACAGCATGTCTGTGTGGGAGGGAGTCTAGACTAGACAGATAGAATGTTCTGGTCTATGACATCACAGCATGTCTGTGTGAGAGGGAGTCTAGACTAGACAGATAGAATGTTCTGTGTGTGAGAGGGAGTCTAGACTAGACAGATAGAATGTTCTGTGTGTGAGAGGGAGTCTAGACTAGACAGATAGAATGTTCTGTGTGTGAGAGGGAGTCTAGACTAGACAGATAGAATGTTCTGTGTGTGAGAGGGAGTCTAGACTAGACAGATAGAATGTTCTGTGTGTGAGAGGGAGTCTAGACTAGACAGATAGAATGTTCTGTGTGTGAGAGGGAGTCTAGACTAGACAGATAGAATGTTCTGTGTGTGAGAGGGAGTCTAGACTAGACAGATAGAATGTTCTGGTGTGAGAGGGAGTCTAGACTAGACAGATAGAATGTTCTGGTCTATGACATCACAGGATGTCTGTGTGAGAGGGAGTCTAGACTAGACAGATAGAATGTTCTGGTCTATGACATCACAGCATGTCTGTGTGAGAGGGAGTCTAGACTAGACAGATATAATGTTCTGGTCTATGACATCACAGCATGTCTGTGTGAGAGGGAGTCTAGACTAGACAGATAGAATGTTCTGGTCTATGACATCACAGCATGTCTGTGTGAGAGGGAGTCTAGACTAGACAGATAGAATGTTCTGGTCTATGACATCACAGCATGTCTGTGTGGGAGGGAGTCTAGACTAGACAGATATAATGTTCTGGTCTATGACATCACAGCATGTCTGTGTGAGAGGGAGTCTAGACTAGACAGATATAATGTTCTGTGTGTGAGAGGGAGTCTAGACTAGACAGATAGAATGTTCTGTGTGTGAGAGGGAGTCTAGACTAGACAGATAGAATGTTCTGTGTGTGAGAGGGAGTCTAGACTAGACAGATAGAATGTTCTGTGTGTGAGAGGGAGTCTAGACTAGACAGATAGAATGTTCTGGTCTATGACATCACAGCATGTCTTTGTGAGAGGGAGTCTAGACTAGACAGATAGAATGTTCTGGTCTATGACATCACAGCATGTCTGTGTGAGAGGGAGTCTAGACTAGACAGATAGAATGTTCTGGTCTAAGACATCACAGCATGTCTGTGTGAGAGGGAGTCTAGACTAGACAGATAGAATGTTCTGGTCTATGACATCACAGCATGTCTGTGTGAGAGGGAGTCTAGACTAGACAGATAGAATGTTCTGGTCTATGACATCACAGCATGTCTGTGTGAGAGGGAGTCTAGACTAGACAGATAGAATGTTCTGTGTGTGAGAGGGAGTCTAGACTAGACAGATAGAATGTTCTGTGTGTGAGAGGGAGTCTAGACTAGACAGATAGAATGTTCTGTGTGTGAGAGGGAGTCTAGACTAGACAGATAGAATGTTCTGTGTGTGAGAGGGAGTCTAGACTAGACAGATAGAATGTTCTGGTCTATGACATCACAGCATGTCTGTGTGAGAGGGAGTCTAGACTAGACAGATTGAATGTTCTGGTCTATGACATCACAGCATGTCTGTGTGAGAGGGAGTCTAGACTAGACAGATAGAATGTTCTGGTCTATGACATCACAGCATGTCTGTGTGAGAGGGAGTCTAGACTAGACAGATAGAATGTTCTGGTCTATGACATCACAGCATGTCTGTGTGAGAGGGAGTCTAGACTAGACAGATAGAATGTTCTGGTCTATGACATCACAGCATGTCTGTGTGAGAGGGAGTCTAGACTAGACAGATAGAATGTTCTGTGTGTGAGAGGGAGTCTAGACTAGACAGATAGAATGTTCTGTGTGTGAGAGGGAGTCTAGACTAGACAGATAGAATGTTCTGTGTGTGAGAGGGAGTCTAGACTGGACAGATAGAATGTTCTGTGTGTGAGAGGGAGTCTAGACTAGACAGATAGAATGTTCTGGTGTGAGAGGGAGTCTAGACTAGACAGATATAATGTTCTGGTGTGAGAGGGAGTCTAGACTAGACAGATAGAATGTTCTGGTCTATGACATCACAGCATGTCTGTGTGAGAGGGAGTCTAGACTAGACAGATAGAATGTTCTGGTCTATGACATCACAGCATGTCTTTGTGAGAGGGAGTCTAGACTAGACAGATAGAATGTTCTGGTCTATGACATCACAGCATGTCTGTGTGAGAGGGAGTCTAGACTAGACAGATAGAATGTTCTGGTCTAAGACATCACAGCATGTCTGTTTGAGAGGGAGTCTAGACTAGACAGATAGAATGTTCTGGTCTATGACATCACAGCATGTCTGTGTGAGAGGGAGTCTAGACTAGACAGATAGAATGTTCTGGTCTATGACATCACAGCATGTCTGTGTGAGAGGGAGTCTAGACTAGACAGATAGAATGTTCTGGTCTATGACATCACAGCATGTCTGTGTGAGAGGGAGTCTAGACTAGACAGATAGAATGTTCTGTGTGTGAGAGGGAGTCTAGACTAGACAGATAGAATGTTCTGTGTGTGAGAGGGAGTCTAGACTAGACAGATAGAATGTTCTGTGTGTGAGAGGGAGTCTAGACTGGACAGATAGAATGTTCTGTGTGTGAGAGGGAGTCTAGACTAGACAGATAGAATGTTCTGGTGTGAGAGGGAGTCTAGACTAGACAGATATAATGTTCTGGTGTGAGAGGGAGTCTAGACTAGACAGATAGAATGTTCTGGTCTATGACATCACAGCATGTCTGTGTGAGAGGGAGTCTAGACTAGACAGATAGAATGTTCTGGTCTATGACATCACAGCATGTCTGTGTGAGAGGGAGTCTAGACTAGACAGATAGAATGTTCTGGTCTATGACATCACAGCATGTCTGTGTGAGAGGGAGTCTAGACTAGACAGATAGAATGTTCTGTGTGTGAGAGGGAGTCTAGACTAGACAGATAGAATGTTCTGTGTGTGAGAGGGAGTCTAGACTAGACAGATAGAATGTTCTGTGTGTGAGAGGGAGTCTAGACTAGACAGATAGAATGTTCTGTGTGTGAGAGGGAGTCTAGACTAGACAGATAGAATGTTCTGGTGTGAGAGGGAGTCTAGACTAGACAGATAGAATGTTCTGGTGTGAGAGGGAGTCTAGACTAGACAGATAGAATGTTCTGGTCTATGACATCACAGCATGTCTGTGTGAGAGGGAGTCTAGACTAGACAGATAGAATGTTCTGGTCTATGACATCACAGCATGTCTGTGTGAGAGGGAGTCTAGACTAGACAGATAGAATGTTCTGGTCTATGAAATCACAGCATGTCTGTGTGAGAGGGAGTCTAGACTAGACAGATAGAATGTTCTGGTCTATGACATCACAGCATGTCTGTGTGAGAGGGAGTCTAGACTAGACAGATAGAATGTTCTGGTCTATGACATCACAGCATGTCTGTGTGAGAGGGAGTCTAGACTAGACAGATAGAATGTTCTGGTCTATGACATCACAGCATGTCTGTGTGAGAGGGAGTCTAGACTAGACAGATAGAATGTTCTGGTCTATGACATCACAGCATGTCTGTGTGAGAGGGAGTCTAGACTAGACAGATAGAATGTTCTGTGTGTGAGAGGGAGTCTAGACTAGACAGATAGAATGTTCTGTGTGTGAGAGGGAGTCTAGACTAGACAGATAGAATGTTCTGGTGTGAGAGGGAGTCTAGACTAGACAGATAGAATGTTCTGGTGTGAGAGGGGGTCTAGACTAGACAGATATAATGTTCTGGTGTGAGAGGGAGTCTAGACTAGACAGATAGAATGTTCTGGTGTGAGAGGGAGTCTAGACTAGACAGATAGAATGTTCTGGTGTGAGAGGGAGTCTAGACTAGACAGATAGAATGTTCTGGTCTATGACATCACAGCATGTCTGTGTGAGAGGGAGTCTAGACTAGACAGATAGAATGTTCTGGTCTATGACATCACAGCATGTCTGTGTGAGAGGGAGTCTAGACTAGACAGATAGAATGTTCTGGTCTATGACATCACAGCATGTCTGTGTGAGAGGGAGTCTAGACTAGACAGATAGAATGTTCTGGTCTATGACATCACAGCATGTCTGTGTGAGAGGGAGTCTAGACTAGACAGATAGAATGTTCTGGTATATGACATCACAGCATGTCTGTGTGAGAGGGAGTCTAGACTAGACAGATAGAATGTTCTGGTCTATGACATCACAGCATGTCTGTGTGAGAGGGAGTCTAGACTAGACAGATAGAATGTTCTGGTCTATGACATCACAGCATGTCTGTGTGAGAGGGAGTCTAGACTAGACAGATAGAATGTTCTGTGTGTGAGAGGGAGTCTAGACTAGACAGATAGAATGTTCTGTGTGTGAGAGGGAGTCTAGACTAGACAGATAGAATGTTCTGGTGTGAGAGGGGGTCTAGACTAGACAGATAGAATGTTCTGGTGTGAGAGGGAGTCTAGACTAGACAGATAGAATGTTCTGGTCTATGACATCACAGCATGTCTGTGTGAGAGGGAGTCTAGACTAGACAGATAGAATGTTCTGTGTGTGAGAGGGAGTCTAGACTAGACAGATAGAATGTTCTGTGTGTGAGAGGGAGTCTAGACTAGACAGATAGAATGTTCTGGTGTGAGAGGGAGTCTAGACTAGACAGATAGAATGTTCTGGTGTGAGAGGGAGTCTAGACTAGACAGATAGAATGTTCTGGTCTATGACATCACAGCATGTCTGTGTGAGAGGGAGTCTAGACTAGACAGATATAATGTTCTGGTCTATGACATCACAGCATGTCTGTGTGAGAGGGAGTCTAGACAAGACAGATAGAATGTTCTGGTCTATGACATCACAGCATGTCTGTGTGAGAGGGAGTCTAGACTAGACAGATAGAATGTTCTGGTCTATGACATCACAGCATGTCTGTGTGAGAGGGAGTCTAGACTAGACAGATAGAATGTTCTGGTCTATGACATCACAGCATGTCTGTGTGGGAGGGAGTCTAGACTAGACAGATAGAATGTTCTGGTCTATGACATCACAGCATGTCTGTGTGAGAGGGAGTCTAGACTAGACAGATAGAATGTTCTGTGTGTGAGAGGGAGTCTAGACTAGACAGATAGAATGTTCTGTGTGTGAGAGGGAGTCTAGACTAGACAGATAGAATGTTCTGTGTGTGAGAGGGAGTCTAGACTAGACAGATAGAATGTTCTGTGTGTGAGAGGGAGTCTAGACTAGACAGATAGAATGTTCTGTGTGTGAGAGGGAGTCTAGACTAGACAGATAGAATGTTCTGTGTGTGAGAGGGAGTCTAGACTAGACAGATAGAATGTTCTGTGTGTGAGAGGGAGTCTAGACTAGACAGATAGAATGTTCTGGTGTGAGAGGGAGTCTAGACTAGACAGATAGAATGTTCTGGTCTATGACATCACAGGATGTCTGTGTGAGAGGGAGTCTAGACTAGACAGATAGAATGTTCTGGTCTATGACATCACAGCATGTCTGTGTGAGAGGGAGTCTAGACTAGACAGATATAATGTTCTGGTCTATGACATCACAGCATGTCTGTGTGAGAGGGAGTCTAGACTAGACAGATAGAATGTTCTGGTCTATGACATCACAGCATGTCTGTGTGAGAGGGAGTCTAGACTAGACAGATAGAATGTTCTGGTCTATGACATCACAGCATGTCTGTGTGGGAGGGAGTCTAGACTAGACAGATATAATGTTCTGGTCTATGACATCACAGCATGTCTGTGTGAGAGGGAGTCTAGACTAGACAGATATAATGTTCTGTGTGTGAGAGGGAGTCTAGACTAGACAGATAGAATGTTCTGTGTGTGAGAGGGAGTCTAGACTAGACAGATAGAATGTTCTGTGTGTGAGAGGGAGTCTAGACTAGACAGATAGAATGTTCTGTGTGTGAGAGGGAGTCTAGACTAGACAGATAGAATGTTCTGGTGTGAAAGGGAGTCTAGACTAGACAGATAGAATGTTCTGGTGTGAGAGGGAGTCTAGACTAGACAGATAGAATGTTCTGGTCTATGACATCACAGCATGTCTGTGTGAGAGGAAGTCTAGACTAGACAGATAGAATGTTCTGGTCTATGACATCACAGCATGTCTGTGTGAGAGGGAGTCTAGACTAGACAGATAGAATGTTCTGGTCTATGACATCACAGCATGTCTGTGTGAGAGGGAGTCTAGACTAGACAGATAGAATGTTCTGTGTGTGAGAGGGAGTCTAGACTAGACAGATAGAATGTTCTGTGTGTGAGAGGGAGTCTAGACCAGTGTTGCCACAGTTACTTTGAAAAAGTATTCTGATTACTGATGACTGATTACTCCTTTAAAAAGTAATCTAGTTACTTTACTGATTACTTGATTTTAAAAGTAACTAAGTTAGATTACTAGTTACTTTTTTAGTTACTATTGGCAGCTGCCTAGGCACCCGACCCCCCCCCCCCCCCCCGCAACATAAAAATGAAAACTGGTTTTGCCAAAACTCACTTTATTTTAACAGTAACTTAAATTACATAATTAAACTTTAAACAATAATTTAAAACAACAAAATAAAGAGTCTTTCTTTGCCTCACCCAACATAAATACTTGTTTTTAAACAATAAAATAAATATAATCTTTATTTAACAGTAAATAGCAAGGAGTGGTTTCACAAAACCTAAAACCTACCCTGACCATTCAGATATGATCCTAATATAATCCTAATCCTAAACTGGGTGAGTCTGAGTTTATCAATGATCAACATTTATGTTCTTGTCATCCTTTGCTGACACAAACTCAAAATAATCCTTATATTTCCAGCTATTTAACGCATATCTCTGTTCTCGCTCCATTGTGTAGGCTACGCTTCTGTTTACACTGTGCAATCAGCGTGGTGATACACGTGAGCGATTCTGCTGCAATCTCGCGATAGTCGAGAGCCGTTTTTTGCGGGCATGGCCTTCCACAAAACGTGAGCACTGACGTCACTCCCCAAGACGCGAGAAATGTTTGTTTACTATCGAACATTACAAAGAAATACTGCATTTAGCCTAAGTTATGAGGTAGTAACGCAATAGTAACGCACAGCCACTTGAATAAGTAACTTTAATCCGATTACTGATTTGGAAATAGTATCGCGTTAGAATACTCGTTACTGGGAAAAGTATTCAGATTAAAGTAACGCGTTACTTAGTAACGCGTTACCGGCATCACTGGTCTAGACTAGACAGATAGAATGTTCTGTGTGTGAGAGGGAGTCTAGACTAGACAGATAGAATGTTCTGTGTGTGAGAGGGAGTCTAGACTAGACAGATAGAATGTTCTGGTGTGAGAGGGAGTCTAGACTAGACAGATAGAATGTTCTGGTGTGAGAGGGAGTCTAGACTAGACAGATAGAATGTTCTGGTGTGAGAGGGAGTCTAGACTAGACAGATAGAATGTTCTGGTCTATGACATCACAGCATGTCTGTGTGAGAGGGAGTCTAGACTAGACAGATAGAATGTTCTGGTCTATGACATCACAGCATGTCTGTGTGAGAGGGAGTCTAGACTAGACAGATAGAATGTTCTGGTCTATGACATCACAGCATGTCTGTGTGAGAGGGAGTCTAGACTAGACAGATAGAATGTTCTGGTCTATGACCTCACAGCATGTCTGTGTGAGAGGGAGTCTAGACTAGACAGATATAATGTTCTGGTCTATGACATCACAGCATGTCTGTGTGAGAGGGAGTCTAGACTAGACAGATAGAATGTTCTGGTCTATGACATCACAGCATGTCTGTGTGAGAGGGAGTCTAGACTAGACAGATAGAATGTTCTGGTCTATGACATCACAGCATGTCTGTGTGAGAGGGAGTCTAGACTAGACAGATAGAATGTTCTGTGTGTGAGAGGGAGTCTAGACTAGACAGATAGAATGTTCTGTGTGTGAGAGGGAGTCTAGACTAGACAGATAGAATGTTCTGGTGTGAGAGGGGGTCTAGACTAGACAGATAGAATGTTCTGGTGTGAGAGGGAGTCTAGACTAGACAGATAGAATGTTCTGGTCTATGACATCACAGCATGTCTGTGTGAGAGGGAGTCTAGACTAGACAGATAGAATGTTCTGGTCTATGACATCACAGCATGTCTGTGTGAGAGGGAGTCTAGACTAGACAGATAGAATGTTCTGGTCTATGACATCACAGCATGTCTGTGTGAGAGGGTGTCTAGACTAGACAGATAGAATGTTCTGGTCTATGACATCACAGCATGTCTGTGTGAGAGGGAGTCTAGACTAGACAGATAGAATGTTCTGGTCTATGACATCACAGCATGTCTGTGTGAGAGGGAGTCTAGACTAGACAGATAGAATGTTCTGGTCTATGACATCACAGCATGTCTGTGTGAGAGGGAGTCTAGACTAGACAGATAGAATGTTCTGGTCTATGACATCACAGCATGTCTGTGTGAGAGGGAGTCTAGACTAGACAGATAGAATGTTCTGGTCTATGACATCACAGCATGTCTGTGTGAGAGGGAGTCTAGACTAGACAGATAGAATGTTCTGTGTGTGAGAGGGAGTCTAGACTAGACAGATAGAATGTTCTGTGTGTGAGAGGGAGTCTAGAATAGACAGATAGAATGTTCTGGTGTGAGAGGGGGTCTAGACTAGACAGATAGAATGTTCTGGTGTGAGAGGGAGTCTAGACTAGACAGATAGAATGTTCTGGTGTGAGAGGGAGTCTAGACTAGACAGATAGAATGTTCTGGTGTGAGAGGGAGTCTAGACTAGACAGATAGAATGTTCTGGTCTATGACATCACAGCATGTCTGTGTGAGAGGGAGTCTAGACTAGACAGATAGAATGTTCTGGTCTATGACATCACAGCATGTCTGTGTGAGAGGGAGTCTAGACTAGACAGATAGAATGTTCTGGTCTATGACATCACAGCATGTCTGTGTGAGAGGGAGTCTAGACTAGACAGATAGAATGTTCTGGTCTATGACATCACAGCATGTCTGTGTGGGAGGGAGTCTAGACTAGACAGATAGAATGTTCTGGTCTATGACATCACAGCATGTCTGTGTGAGAGGGAGTCTAGACTAGACAGATAGAATGTTCTGTGTGTGAGAGGGAGTCTAGACTAGACAGATAGAATGTTCTGTGTGTGAGAGGGAGTGTAGACTAGACAGATAGAATGTTCTGTGTGTGAGAGGGAGTCTAGACTAGACAGATAGAATGTTCTGTGTGTGAGAGGGAGTCTAGACTAGACAGATAGAATGTTCTCGTGTGAGAGGGAGTCTAGACTAGACAGATAGAATGTTCTGGTGTGAGAGGGAGTCTAGACTAGACAGATAGAATGTTCTGGTCTATGACATCACAGCATGTCTGTGTGAGAGGGAGTCTAGACTAGACAGATAGAATGTTCTGGTCTATGACATCACAGCATGTCTGTGTGAGAGGGAGTCTAGACTAGACAGATAGAATGTTCTGGTGATAGGGCTGAATGATGTTTTCATAAATGTTTAATGGTTGTTGAATTAAGTTTTCATAATGAAGAGTACATTTTGAGGAGTGCATGAACTCTATGCATTTCTGTTCTGAGAGTTCAACTGTGTGCTTCTTGGGCACAGACTTGCAGGCTCATCATCCTACAAAACCTTATCTTTAGTCCCAGCTATGCCTCCTCTTTCCTGACATTGTGTTGTCAGAGGGGCCCTGTCATTGTGTTGTCAGAGGGGCCCTGTCGTAAATGTCCAGGAAACCCCCTCCTCCTGAACATGTGTGTTCCTGGCATTGTATTGCCTGAGTCGCCCAGCAGAGAAACTGCTTATGATGACTTTCCCATGAAAAGTGTTCGTGCTTACGCTGCACTTCCTCATGAAAAGTGCCTCCTCCTTTCCATTCTGTATGAGAATAAAAGACTGGCTTACAGGAGGAGAGATTAGTATGAATATGGGGTCTCTCTCTCAGGAGAGGCCTTATATTCGTCCTCCTTGCAAGTAAATAATAATCATGATTGATTCCGTGTCTCTTTGTTGTTTAAAGTCTACTACGGTCTGTTTGAACTAAGCGATGGGTTAGCATGGCTTGCTTTACAACCAAGCTGAACAGAATATAGCATTTAACCCTAACCAGAACCCAACATCTGGTCTATGACATCACAGCATGTCTGTGTGAGAGGGAGTCTAGACTAGACAGATAGAATGTTCTGGTCTATGACATCACAGCATGTCTGTGTGAGAGGGAGTCTAGACTAGACAGATAGAATGTTCTGGTCTATGACATCACAGCATGTCTGTGTGAGAGGGAGTCTAGACTAGACAGATAGAATGTTCTGTGTGTGAGAGGGAGTCTAGACTAGACAGATAGAATGTTCTGTGTGTGAGAGGGAGTCTAGACTAGACAGATAGAATGTTCTGTGTGTGAGAGGGAGTCTAGACTAGACAGATAGAATGTTCTGTGTGTGAGAGGGAGTCTAGACTAGACAGATAGAATGTTCTGGTGTGAGAGGGAGTCTAGACTAGACAGATAGAATGTTCTGGTGTGAGAGGGAGTCTAGACTAGACAGATAGAATGTTCTGGTCTATGACATCACAGCATGTATGTGTGAGAGGGAGTCTAGACTAGACAGATAGAATGTTCTGGTCTATGACATCACAGCATGTATGTGTGAGAGGGAGTCTAGACTAGACAGATAGAATGTTCTGGTCTATGACATCACAGCATGTCTGTGTGAGAGGGAGTCTAGACTAGACAGATAGAATGTTCTGTGTGTGAGAGGGAGTCTAGACTAGACAGATAGAATGTTCTGTGTGTGAGAGGGAGTCTAGACTAGACAGATAGAATGTTCTGTGTGTGAGAGGGAGTCTAGACTAGACAGATAGAATGTTCTGTGTGTGAGAGGGAGTCTAGACTAGACAGATAGAATGTTCTGGTCTATGACATCACAGCATGTCTGTGTGAGAGGGAGTCTAGACTAGACAGATAGAATGTTCTGGTCTATGACATCACAGCATGTCTGTGTGGGAGGGAGTCTAGACTAGACAGATAGAATGTTCTGGTCTATGACATCACAGCATGTCTGTGTGAGAGGGAGTCTAG
The DNA here is from genome assembly GCF_963989245.1 of Nansenia antarctica. Taxonomy (NCBI): domain Eukaryota; kingdom Metazoa; phylum Chordata; class Actinopteri; order Argentiniformes; family Microstomatidae; genus Nansenia; species Nansenia antarctica. Next base: position 38,770 of record NW_027662507.1, on the reverse strand, counting down.
ACTAGACAGATAGAATGTTCTGTGTGTGAGAGGGAGTCTAGACTAGACAGATAGAATGTTCTGTGTGTGAGAGGGAGTCTAGACTAGACAGATAGAATGTTCTGTGTGTGAGAGGGAGTCTAGACTAGACAGATAGAATGTTCTGTGTGTGAGAGGGAGTCTAGACTAGACAGATAGAATGTTCTGGTGTGAGAGGGAGTCTAGACTAGACAGATAGAATGTTCTGGTGTGAGAGGGAGTCTAGACTAGACAGATAGAATGTTCTGGTCTATGACATCACAGCATGTCTGTGTGAGAGGGAGTCTAGACTAGACAGATAGAATGTTCTGGTCTATGACATCACAGCATGTCTGTGTGAGAGGGAGTCTAGACTAGACAGATAGAATGTTCTGGTCTATGACATCACAGCATGTCTGTGTGAGAGGGAGTCTAGACTAGACAGATAGAATGTTCTGGTCTATGACATCACAGCATGTCTGTGTGAGAGGGAGTCTAGACTAGACAGATAGAATGTTCTGGTCTATGACATCACAGCATGTCTGTGTGAGAGGGAGTCTAGACTAGACAGATAGAATGTTCTGGTCTATGACATCACAGCATGTCTGTGTGAGAGGGAGTCTAGACTAGACAGATAGAATGTTATGTGTGTGAGAGGGAGTCTAGACTAGACAGATAAAATGTTCTGTGTGTGAGAGGGAGTCTAGACTAGACAGATAGAATGTTCTGGTGTGAGAGGGAGTCTAGACTAGACAGATAGAATGTTCTGGTGTGAGAGGGAGTCTAGACTAGACAGATAGAATGTTCTGGTCTATGACATCTCAGCATGTCTGTGTGAGAGGGAGTCTAGACTAGACAGATAGAATGTTCTGCTCTATGACATCACAGCATGTCTGTGTGAGAGGGAGTCTAGACTAGACAGATAGAATGTTCTGGTCTATGACATCACAGCATGTCTGTGTGAGAGGGAGTCTAGACTAGACAGATAGAATGTTCTGTGTGTGAGAGGGAGTCTAGACTAGACAGATAGAATGTTCTGTGTGTGAGAGGGAGTCTAGACTAGACAGATAGAATGTTCTGGTGTGAGAGGGGGTCTAGACTAGACAGATAGAATGTTCTGGTGTGAGAGGGAGTCTAGACTAGACAGATAGAATGTTCTGGTGTGAGAGGGAGTCTAGACTAGACAGATAGAATGTTCTGGTCTATGACATCACAGCATGTCTGTGTGAGAGGGAGTCTAGACTAGACAGATAGAATGTTCTGGTCTATGACATCACAGCATGTCTGTGTGAGAGGGAGTCTAGACTAGACAGATAGAATGTTCTGGTGTGAGAGGCAGTCTAGACTAGACAGATAGAATGTTCTGGTGTGAGAGGGAGTCTAGACTAGACAGATAGAATGTTCTGGTCTATGACATCACAGCATGTCTGTGTGAGAGGGAGTCTAGACTAGACAGATAGAATGTTCTGGTCTATGACATCACAGCATGTCTGTGTGAGAGGGAGTCTAGACTAGACAGATAGAATGTTGTGGTCTATGACATCACAGCATGTCTGTGTGAGAGGGAGTCTAGACTAGACAGATAGAATGTTCTGGTCTATGACATCACAGCATGTCTGTGTGAGAGGGAGTCTAGACTAGACAGATAGAATGTTCTGGTCTATGACATCACAGCATGTCTGTGTGAGAGGGAGTCTAGACTAGACAGATAGAATGTTCTGGTCTATGACATCACAGCATGTCTGTGTGAGAGGGAGTCTAGACTAGACAGATAGAATGTTCTGGTCTATGACATCACAGCATGTCTGTGTGAGAGGGAGTCTAGACTAGACAGATAGAATGTTCTGTGTGTGAGAGGGAGTCTAGACTAGACAGATAGAATGTTCTGTGTGTGAGAGGGAGTCTAGACTAGACAGATAGAATGTTCTGGTGTGAGAGGGGGTCTAGACTAGACAGATAGAATGTTCTGGTGTGAGAGGGAGTCTAGACTAGACAGATAGAATGTTCTGGTGTGAGAGGGAGTCTAGACTAGACAGATAGAATGTTCTGGTGTGAGAGGGAGTCTAGACTAGACAGATAGAATGTTCTGTGTGTGAGAGGGAGTCTAGACTAGACAGATAGAATGTTCTGGTGTGAGAGGGAGTCTAGACTAGACAGATAGAATGTTCTGGTCTATGACATCACAGCATGTCTGTGTGAGAGGGAGTCTAGACTAGACAGATAGAATGTTCTGGTCTATGACATCACAGCATGTCTGTGTGAGAGGGAGTCTAGACTAGACAGATAGAATGTTCTGGTCTATGACATCACAGCATGTCTGTGTGAGAGGGAGTCTAGACTAGACAGATATAATGTTCTGTGTGTGAGAGGGAGTCTAGACTAGACAGATAGAATGTTCTGTGTGTGAGAGGGAGTCTAGACTAGACAGATAGAATGTTCTGTGTGTGAGAGGGAGTCTAGACTAGACAGATAGAATGTTCTGGTGTGAGAGGGAGTTGTGAGAGAAAATTATTATATGTAATAAGCTACATTTAAGAATCAAACATCATCTTGGGTTGAATGTCTGCAGCAGACTGTAGAAGATGATTTCCTGTTGTCACACAATAGAACCAGTTTCTCTACTTTAAGCTTGACATTGGCTAAGACAACAAGACACATTTAAATGATTACAAAGACCTGATTGCCCTCTTTTCTCCCTTAGTGGACGAGGCCATCTGGAGCAGTTTTGGGTTTTTGTGTTGCCCAGACCCGGTGCTCTGGGACCAGACTGAACCAGTTGTGGCCATTGTGTTCCGTTTTCACCTTTGTCTCCCTGGGAGAAAGTGGGGGCCGATTCCCCCCTAGCCTTCATCAAAATCATCTTCATCAATGTACAAGTCCACACCCATTGCTCATGATTGGTCTAAACCTCACCTGAGGGCGGACCCCTCACCTGAAGGTACCTGATTGTATAAATACTGAGATGAATTGAATGATCTGGACTTTACGAGGAACTTTCACTGTTAAGACTTGTCTGACGTGCTTGTAAAATTCCTCCTTCTGTAGAAGAATATTAAATATCTTTTCTTATACATCTTGAAACGAAACAGGCTGCCATTATTGAATAATTTACTCTAACAGAGTCTAGACTAGACAGATAGAATGTTCTGGTGTGAGAGGGAGTCTAGACTAGACAGATAGAATGTTCTGGTCTATGACATCACAGCATGTCTGTGTGAGAGGGAGTCTAGACTAGACATATAGAATGTTCTGGTCTATGACATCACAGCATGTCTGTGTGAGAGGGAGTCTAGACTAGACAGATAGAATGTTCTGGTCTATGACATCACAGCATGTCTGTGTGAGAGGGAGTCTAGACTAGACAGATAGAATGTGCTGGTCTATGACATCACAGCATGTCTGTGTGAGAGGGAGTCTAGACTAGACAGATAGAATGTTCTGGTCTATGACATCACAGCATGTCTGTGTGAGAGGGAGTCTAGACTAGACAGATAGAATGTTCTGGTCTATGACATCACAGCATGTCTGTGTGAGAGGGAGTCTAGACTAGACAGATAGAATGTTCTGGTCTATGACATCACAGCATGTCTGTGTGAGAGGGAGTCTAGACTAGACAGATAGAATGTTCTGGTCTATGACATCACAGCATGTCTGTGTGAGAGGGAGTCTAGACTAGACAGATAGAATGTTATGTGTGTGAGAGGGAGTCTAGACTAGACAGATAAAATGTTCTGTGTGTGAGAGGGAGTCTAGACTAGACAGATAGAATGTTCTGGTGTGAGAGGGAGTCTAGACTAGACAGATAGAATGTTCTGGTCTATGACATCACAGCATGTCTGTGTGAGAGGGAGTCTAGACTAGACAGATAGAATGTTCTGGTCTATGACATCACAGCATGTATGTGTGAGAGGGAGTCTAGACTAGACAGATAGAACGTTCTGTGTGTGAGAGGGAGTCTAGACTAGACAGATAGAATGTTCTGTGTGTGAGAGGGAGTCTAGACTAGACAGATAGAATGTTCTGTGTGTGAGAGGGAGTCTAGACTAGACAGATAGAATGTTCTGTGTGTGAGAGGGAGTCTAGACTAGACAGATAGAATGTTCTGGTGTGAGAGGGAGTCTAGACTAGACAGATAGAATGTTCTGGTGTGAGAGGGAGTCTAGACTAGACAGATAGAATGTTCTGGTGTGAGAGGGAGTCTAGACTAGACAGATAGAATGTTCTGGTCTATGACATCACAGCATGTCTGTGTGAGAGGGAGTCTAGACTAGACAGATAGAATGTTCTGGTCTATGACATCACAGCAGGGTTCGAGTTATGTGGGAGCCAATGGGAGCTGAGCTCCCATAGAGATGGTCTGAGGCTCTCTGAGCTCCCATGAAGGCAGTAAAATCAAAAATCTGTGGGGGTCGCTAATAATACATTACCACAACTATTATTTGATCAAAATGTCAATGTAATGAATATTATTTAATTTATATTATAAATATTGTAAAATAAACACGTTTTTCAAAAGAACTACGCGCACCATTAATCTCCTGTGAATGACAGTATGCCTTTGACTGCCTGCACTTCACCACCAAGACACCATGGGGCGCAGTAGAATATTGTGCAACAGCAAAAGGTTGATTAATCAGCTGTGCGGTAAACCGTTGGAACACACAGTGCACAGCTGATTAATCAATTAAACCAATAGAGTGAGACACCAGTTGCCTTTCAGGAAGTAGTGAGATCGTGCACCTAGCCTATTATTGAGAAGCAAACATTCATTAATTAGCTATACAGGAGTATATACATACAGTAGCTACCATGCCGCCCAAAAAAAGGCCACTGCTGCCGACCGGGTCATCAAGCCTAGAAAATGTCGGGTTTTTATCAAAGAAACCTGCTATGACACCTAACGTTAGCCCTGCTGCTACTACTGTTACTACTACTGCTGCTACTACTGAGGACTCTGCTACCTACTGAAAACAGACCACTCAGCCTACTGAAAACAGACCACTCAGCCTACTGAAAACAGACCACTCAGCCTACTGAAAACAGACCACTCAGCCTACTGAAAACAGACCACTCAGCCTACTGAAAACAGACCACTTTGGGCTATCTTGTCTCCGTAAAGGTAAGGTGGCTTTTACTTTTTACTAACCTAGTGTACTAACCTAATGTATTTTTCGCTCCTTCTGTATAGCAAAAATAACAAAATGATTGGCCGAGATACATGTGTGACTATCGCTTTTCTAGCTGTTGTTTCATGTGGGGCTGTTGATGTGGTGAAATGAGTAGCCTGCAGCTGTAGCGTCAGGATATGTTGGGATTTGAGGATGAGGATGATGTTTCTGTACCGGTACCGTTTTTAAAGTATCGATTTGTCACCGGTATCGAATAAAACCCAAACTGTACCCAACCCTAACTATATGTTTACATGCCAACTAATTAGCTAATTCATTTCTTTCATTTAGAGCTGAGGGGAGCAACAGAGAGACGGACAACAGGACAGCAACAGAGAGACAGACAACAGGACAGCAACAGAGAGACAGACAACAGGACAGTAACAGAGAGACAACGGGAGAGGAGAGCAATAGAGACAGAACTGAATGCACTGAACCTTTTTTTTATTCTTTGCATTATTAACACTGTTGTGTTATTGTGTTATTAAAGTGTTTAAGTGTTTTATGGTAAAGCATTATGAGTGGTGTGTGTGTGCAGGGTGCTCGTGAGTTGTATATTTTGGGGAGGGGGGAGGCTTGTGTATGGGGGCGGGGGGTCCTCACACAAAGGAGTAGCCTAGGGCCACTGACCACCTTAATCCGCTACTGCCTATAGCTAATTAAAACTTGTAAGTCCCATCGCTGTGTGGGCATGATTCGCGCGTGCATGAGAACATTTCGCACTGTTATTTTGGAGACCCCCACAGAGTTCAGCTTATAACTCGAACCCTGCATCACAGCATGTCTGTGTGAGAGGGAGTCTAGACTAGACAGATAGAATGTTCTGGTCTATGACATCACAGCATGTCTGTGTGAGAGGGAGTCTAGACTAGACAGATAGAATGTTCTGGTATATGACATCACAGCATGTCTGTGTGAGAGGGAGTCTAGACTAGACAGATAGAATGTTCTGGTATATGACCTCACAGCATGTCTGTGTGAGAGGGAGTCTAGACTAGACAGATAGAATGTTCTGGTCTATGACATCACAGCATGTCTGTGTGAGAGGGAGTCTAGACTAGACAGATAGAATGTTCTGTGTGTGAGAGGGAGTCTAGACTAGACAGATAGAATGTTCTGTGTGTGAGAGGGAGTCTAGACTAGACAGATAGAATGTTCTGGTGTGAGAGGGAGTCTAGACTAGACAGATAGAATGTTCTGGTGTGAGAGGGAGTCTAGACTAGACAGATAGAATGTTCTGGTGTGAGAGGGAGTCTAGACTAGACAGATAGAATGTTCTGGTCTATGACATCACAGCATGTCTGTGTGAGAGGGAGTCTAGACTAGACAGATAGAATGTTCTGGTCTATGACATCACAGCATGTCTGTGTGAGAGGGAGTCTAGACTAGACAGATAGAATGTTCTGGTCTATGACATCACAGCATGTCTGTGTGAGAGGGAGTCTAGACTAGACAGATAGAATGTTCTGGTCTATGACATCACAGCATGTCTGTGTGAGAGGGAATCTAGACTAGACAGATAGAATGTTCTGGTCTATGACCTCACAGCATGTCTGTGTGAGAGGGAGTCTAGACTAGACAGATAGAATGTTCTGGTCTATGACATCACAGCATGTCTGTGTGAGAGGGAGTCTAGACTAGACAGATAGAATGTTCTGGTCTATGACATCACAGCATGTCTGTGTGGGAGGGAGTCTAGACTAGACAGATAGAATGTTCTGGTCTATGACATCACAGCATGTCTGTGTGAGAGGGAGTCTAGACTAGACAGATAGAATGTTCTGTGTGTGAGAGGGAGTCTAGACTAGACAGATAGAATGTTATGTGTGTGAGAGGGAGTCTAGACTAGACAGATAGAATGTTCTGGTGTGAGAGGGGGTCTAGACTAGACAGATAGAATGTTCTGGTGTGAGAGGGAGTCTAGACTAGACAGATAGAATGTTCTGGTGTGAGAGGGAGTCTAGACTAGACAGATAGAATGTTCTGGTGTGAGAGGGAGTCTAGACTAGACAGATAGAATGTTCGGGTGTGAGAGGGAGTCTAGACTAGACAGATAGAATGTTCTGGTCTATGACATCACAGCATGTCTGTGTGAGAGGGAGTCTAGACTAGACAGATAGAATGTTCTGGTCTATGACATCACAGCATGTCTGTGTGAGAGGGAGTCTAGACTAGACAGATAGAATGTTCTGGTCTATGACATCACAGCATGTCTGTGTGAGAGGGAGTCTAGACTAGACAGATAGAATGTTGTGGTCTATGACATCACAGCATGTCTGTGTGAGAGGGAGTCTAGACTAGACAGATAGAATGTTCTGGTCTATGACATCACAGCATGTCTGTGTGAGAGGGAGTCTAGACTAGACAGATAGAATGTTCTGGTCTATGACATCACAGCATGTCTGTGTGAGAGGGAGTCTAGACTAGACAGATAGAATGTTCTGGTCTATGACATCACAGCATGTCTGTGTGAGAGGGAGTCTAGACTAGACAGATAGAATGTTCTGTGTGTGAGAGGGAGTCTAGACTAGACAGATAGAATGTTCTGTGTGTGAGAGGGAGTCTAGACTAGACAGATAGAATGTTCTGGTCTATGACATCACAGCATGTCTGTGTGAGAGGGAGTCTAGACTAGACAGATAGAATGTTCTGGTCTATGACATCACAGCATGTCTGTGTGAGAGGGAGTCTAGACTAGACAGATAGAATGTTCTGTGTGTGAGAGGGAGTCTAGACTAGACAGATAGAATGTTCTGTGTGTGAGAGGGAGTCTAGACTAGACAGATAGAATGTTCTGGTGTGAGAGGGGGTCTAGACTAGACAGATAGAATGTTCTGGTGTGAGAGGGAGTCTAGACTAGACAGATAGAATGTTCTGGTGTAAGAGGGAGTCTAGACTAGACAGATAGAATGTTCTGGTGTGAGAGGGAGTCTAGACTAGACAGATATAATGTTCTGTGTGTGAGAGGGAGTCTAGACTAGACAGATAGAATGTTCTGGTCTATGACATCACAGCATGTCTGTGTGAGAGGGAGTCTAGACTAGACAGATAGAATGTTCTGGTCTATGACATCACAGCATGTCTGTGTGAGAGGGAGTCTAGACTAGACAGATAGAATGTTCTGTGTGTGAGAGGGAGTCTAGACTAGACAGATAGAATGTTCTGTGTGTGAGAGGGAGTCTAGACTAGACAGATAGAATGTTCTGGTGTGAGAGGGGGTCTAGACTAGACAGATAGAATGTTCTGGTGTGAGAGGGAGTCTAGACTAGACAGATAGAATGTTCTGGTGTGAGAGGGAGTCTAGACTAGACAGATAGAATGTTCTGGTCTATGACATCACAGCATGTCTGTGTGAGAGGGAGTCTAGACTAGACAGATAGAATGTTCTGGTCTATGACATCACAGCATGTCTGTGTGAGAGGGAGTCTAGACTAGACAGATAGAATGTTCTGGTCTATGACATCACAGCATGTCTGTGTGAGAGGGAGTCTAGACTAGACAGATAGAATGTTCTGGTCTATGACATCACAGCATGTCTGTGTGAGAGGGAATCTAGACTAGACAGATAGAATGTTCTGGTCTATGACCTCACAGCATGTCTGTGTGAGAGGGAGTCTAGACTAGACAGATAGAATGTTCTGGTCTATGACATCACAGCATGTCTGTGTGAGAGGGAGTCTAGACTAGACAGATAGAATGTTCTGGTCTATGACATCACAGCATGTCTGTGTGGGAGGGAGTCTAGACTAGACAGATAGAATGTTCTGGTCTATGACATCACAGCATGTCTGTGTGAGAGGGAGTCTAGACTAGACAGATAGAATGTTCTGTGTGTGAGAGGGAGTCTAGACTAGACAGATAGAATGTTATGTGTGTGAGAGGGAGTCTAGACTAGACAGATAGAATGTTCTGGTGTGAGAGGGGGTCTAGACTAGACAGATAGAATGTTCTGGTGTGAGAGGGAGTCTAGACTAGACAGATAGAATGTTCTGGTGTGAGAGGGAGTCTAGACTAGACAGATAGAATGTTCTGGTGTGAGAGGGAGTCTAGACTAGACAGATAGAATGTTCTGGTGTGAGAGGGAGTCTAGACTAGACAGATAGAATGTTCTGGTCTATGACATCACAGCATGTCTGTGTGAGAGGGAGTCTAGACTAGACAGATAGAATGTTCTGGTCTATGACATCACAGCATGTCTGTGTGAGAGGGAGTCTAGACTAGACAGATAGAATGTTGTGGTCTATGACATCACAGCATGTCTGTGTGAGAGGGAGTCTAGACTAGACAGATAGAATGTTCTGGTCTATGACATCACAGCATGTCTGTGTGAGAGGGAGTCTAGACTAGACAGATAGAATGTTCTGGTCTATGACATCACAGCATGTCTGTGTGAGAGGGAGTCTAGACTAGACAGATAGAATGTTCTGGTCTATGACATCACAGCATGTCTGTGTGAGAGGGAGTCTAGACTAGACAGATAGAATGTTCTGTGTGTGAGAGGGAGTCTAGACTAGACAGATAGAATGTTCTGTGTGTGAGAGGGAGTCTAGACTAGACAGATAGAATGTTCTGGTCTATGACATCACAGCATGTCTGTGTGAGAGGGAGTCTAGACTAGACAGATAGAATGTTCTGGTCTATGACATCACAGCATGTCTGTGTGAGAGGGAGTCTAGACTAGACAGATAGAATGTTCTGGTCTATGACATCACAGCATGTCTGTGTGAGAGGGAGTCTAGACTAGACAGATAGAATGTTGTGGTCTATGACATCACAGCATGTCTGTGTGAGAGGGAGTCTAGACTAGACAGATAGAATGTTCTGGTCTATGACATCACAGCATGTCTGTGTGAGAGGGAGTCTAGACTAGACAGATAGAATGTTCTGGTCTATGACATCACAGCATGTCTGTGTGAGAGGGAGTCTAGACTAGACAGATAGAATGTTCTGGTCTATGACATCACAGCATGTCTCTGTGAGAGGGAGTCTAGACTAGACAGATAGAATGTTCTGTGTGTGAGAGGGAGTCTAGACTAGACAGATAGAATGTTCTGTGTGTGAGAGGGAGTCTAGACTAGACAGATAGAATGTTCTGGTCTATGACATCACAGCATGTCTGTGTGAGAGGGAGTCTAGACTAGACAGATAGAATGTTCTGGTCTATGACATCACAGCATGTCTGTGTGAGAGGGAGTCTAGACTAGACAGATAGAATGTTCTGTGTGTGAGAGGGAGTCTAGACTAGACAGATAGAATGTTCTGTGTGTGAGAGGGAGTCTAGACTAGACAGATAGAATGTTCTGGTGTGAGAGGGGGTCTAGACTAGACAGATAGAATGTTCTGGTGTGAGAGGGAGTCTAGACTAGACAGATAGAATGTTCTGGTGTAAGAGGGAGTCTAGACTAGACAGATAGAATGTTCTGGTGTGAGAGGGAGTCTAGACTAGACAGATATAATGTTCTGTGTGTGAGAGGGAGTCTAGACTAGACAGATAGAATGTTCTGGTCTATGACATCACAGCATGTCTGTGTGAGAGGGAGTCTAGACTAGACAGATAGAATGTTCTGGTCTATGACATCACAGCATGTCTGTGTGAGAGGGAGTCTAGACTAGACAGATAGAATGTTCTGTGTGTGAGAGGGAGTCTAGACTAGACAGATAGAATGTTCTGTGTGTGAGAGGGAGTCTAGACTAGACAGATAGAATGTTCTGGTGTGAGAGGGGGTCTAGACTAGACAGATAGAATGTTCTGGTGTGAGAGGGAGTCTAGACTAGACAGATAGAATGTTCTGGTGTGAGAGGGAGTCTAGACTAGACAGATAGAATGTTCTGGTGTGAGAGGGAGTCTAGACTAGACAGATAGAATGTTCTGTGTGTGAGAGGGAGTCTAGACTAGACAGATAGAATGTTCTGGTGTGAGAGGGAGTCTAGACTAGACAGATAGAATGTTCTGGTCTATGACATCACAGCATGTCTGTGTGAGAGGGAGTCTAGACTAGACAGATAGAATGTTCTGTGTGTGAGAGGGAGTCTAGACTAGACAGATAGAATGTTCTGTGTGTGAGAGGGAGTCTAGACTAGACAGATAGAATGTTCTGGTGTGAGAGGGGGTCTAGACTAGACAGATAGAATGTTCTGGTGTGAGAGGGAGTCTAGACTAGACAGATAGAATGTTCTGGTGTGAGAGGGAGTCTAGACTAGACAGATAGAATGTTCTGGTGTGAGAGGGAGTCTAGACTAGACAGATAGAATGTTCTGTGTGTGAGAGGGAGTCTAGACTAGACAGATAGAATGTTCTGGTGTGAGAGGGAGTCTAGACTAGACAGATAGAATGTTCTGGTCTATGACATCACAGCATGTCTGTGTGAGAGGGAGTCTAGACTAGACAGATAGAATGTTCTGTGTGTGAGAGGGAGTCTAGACTAGACAGATAGAATGTTTTGTGTGTGAGAGGGAGTCTAGACTAGACAGATAGAATGTTCTGTGTGTGAGAGGGTGTCTAGACTAGACAGATAGAATGTTCTGTGTGTGAGAGGGAGTCTAGACTAGACAGATAGAATGTTCTGGTGTGAGAGGGAGTCTAGACTAGACAGATAGAATGTTCTGGTCTATGACATCACAGTATGTCTGTGTGAGAGGGAGTCTAGACTAGACAGATAGAATGTTCTGGTCTATGACATCACAGCATGTATGTGTGAGAGGGAGTCTAGACTAGACAGATAGAATGTTCTGGTCTATGACATCACAGCATGTCTGTGTGAGAGGGAGTCTAGACTAGACAGATAGAATGTTCTGTGTGTGAGAGGGAGTCTAGACTAGACAGATAGAATGTTCTGTGTGTGAGAGGGAGTCTAGACTAGACAGATAGAATGTTCTGTGTGTGAGAGGGAGTCTAGACTAGACAGATAGAATGTTCTGTGTGTGAGAGGGAGTCTAGACTAGACAGATAGAATGTTCTGGTGTGAGAGGGAGTCTAGACTAGACAGATAGAATGTTCTGGTGTGAGAGGGAGTCTAGACTAGACAGATAGAATGTTCTGGTGTGAGAGGGAGTCTAGACTAGACAGATAGAATGTTCTGGTCTATGACATCACAGCATGTCTGTGTGAGAGGGAGTCTAGACTAGACAGATAGAATGTTCTGGTCTATGACATCACAGCATGTCTGTGTGAGAGGGAGTCTAGACTAGACAGATAGAATGTTCTGGTCTATGACATCACAGCATGTCTGTGTGAGAGGGAGTCTAGACTAGACAGATAGAATGTTCTGTGTGTGAGAGGGAGTCTAGACTAGACAGATAGAATGTTCTGTGTGTGAGAGGGAGTCTAGACTAGACAGATAGAATGTTCTGGTGTGAGAGGCAGTCTAGACTAGACAGATAGAATGTTCTGGTGTGAGAGGCGGTCTAGACTAGACAGATAGAATGTTCTGGTGTGAGAGGGAGTCTAGACTAGACAGATAGAATGTTCTGGTCTATGACATCACAGCATGTATGTGTGAGAGGGAGTCTAGACTAGACAGATAGAACGTTCTGTGTGTGAGAGGGAGTCTAGACTAGACAGATAGAATGTTCTGTGTGTGAGAGGGAGTCTAGACTAGACAGATAGAATGTTCTGTGTGTGAGAGGGAGTCTAGACTAGACTGATAGAATGTTCTGTGTGTGAGAGGGAGTCTAGACTAGACAGATAGAATGTTCTGGTGTGAGAGGGAGTCTAGACTAGACAGATAGAATGTTCTGGTGTGAGAGGGAGTCTAGACTAGACAGATAGAATGTTCTGGTGTGAGAGGGAGTCTAGACTAGACAGATAGAATGTTCTGGTCTATGACATCACAGCATGTCTGTGTGAGAGGGAGTCTAGACTAGACAGATAGAATGTTCTGGTCTATGACATCACAGCAGGGTTCGAGTTATGTGGGAGCCAATGGGAGCTGAGCTCCCATAGAGATGGTCTGAGGCTCTCTGAGCTCCCATGAAGGCAGTAAAATCAAAAATCTGTGGGGGTCGCTAATAATACATTACCACAACTATTATTTGATCAAAATGTCAATGTAATGAATATTATTTAATTTATATTATAAATATTGTAAAATAAACACGTTTTTCAAAAGAACTACGCGCACCATTAATCTCCTGTGAATGACAGTATGCCTTTGACTGCCTGCACTTCACCACCAAGACACCATGGGGCGCAGTAGAATATTGTGCAACAGCAAAAGGTTGATTAATCAGCTGTGCGGTAAACCGTTGGAACACACAGTGCACAGCTGATTAATCAATTAAACCAATAGAGTGAGACACCAGTTGCCTTTCAGGAAGTAGTGAGATCGTGCACCTAGCCTATTATTGAGAAGCAAACATTCATTAATTAGCTATACAGGAGTATATACATACAGTAGCTACCATGCCGCCCAAAAAAAGGCCACTGCTGCCGACCGGGTCATCAAGCCTAGAAAATGTCGGGTTTTTATCAAAGAAACCTGCTATGACACCTAACGTTAGCCCTGCTGCTACTACTGTTACTACTACTGCTGCTACTACTGAGGACTCTGCTACCTACTGAAAACAGACCACTCAGCCTACTGAAAACAGACCACTCAGCCTACTGAAAACAGACCACTCAGCCTACTGAAAACAGACCACTCAGCCTACTGAAAACAGACCACTCAGCCTACTGAAAACAGACCACTTTGGGCTATCTTGTCTCCGTAAAGGTAAGGTGGCTTTTACTTTTTACTAACCTAGTGTACTAACCTAATGTATTTTTCGCTCCTTCTGTATAGCAAAAATAACAAAATGATTGGCCGAGATACATGTGTGACTATCGCTTTTCTAGCTGTTGTTTCATGTGGGGCTGTTGATGTGGTGAAATGAGTAGCCTGCAGCTGTAGCGTCAGGATATGTTGGGATTTGAGGATGAGGATGATGTTTCTGTACCGGTACCGTTTTTAAAGTATCGATTTGTCACCGGTATCGAATAAAACCCAAACTGTACCCAACCCTAACTATATGTTTACATGCCAACTAATTAGCTAATTCATTTCTTTCATTTAGAGCTGAGGGGAGCAACAGAGAGACGGACAACAGGACAGCAACAGAGAGACAGACAACAGGACAGCAACAGAGAGACAGACAACAGGACAGTAACAGAGAGACAACGGGAGAGGAGAGCAATAGAGACAGAACTGAATGCACTGAACCTTTTTTTTATTCTTTGCATTATTAACACTGTTGTGTTATTGTGTTATTAAAGTGTTTAAGTGTTTTATGGTAAAGCATTATGAGTGGTGTGTGTGTGCAGGGTGCTCGTGAGTTGTATATTTTGGGGAGGGGGGAGGCTTGTGTATGGGGGCGGGGGGTCCTCACACAAAGGAGTAGCCTAGGGCCACTGACCACCTTAATCCGCTACTGCCTATAGCTAATTAAAACTTGTAAGTCCCATCGCTGTGTGGGCATGATTCGCGCGTGCATGAGAACATTTCGCACTGTTATTTTGGAGACCCCCACAGAGTTCAGCTTATAACTCGAACCCTGCATCACAGCATGTCTGTGTGAGAGGGAGTCTAGACTAGACAGATAGAATGTTCTGGTCTATGACATCACAGCATGTCTGTGTGAGAGGGAGTCTAGACTAGACAGATAGAATGTTCTGGTATATGACATCACAGCATGTCTGTGTGAGAGGGAGTCTAGACTAGACAGATAGAATGTTCTGGTATATGACCTCACAGCATGTCTGTGTGAGAGGGAGTCTAGACTAGACAGATAGAATGTTCTGGTCTATGACATCACAGCATGTCTGTGTGAGAGGGAGTCTAGACTAGACAGATAGAATGTTCTGTGTGTGAGAGGGAGTCTAGACTAGACAGATAGAATGTTCTGTGTGTGAGAGGGAGTCTAGACTAGACAGATAGAATGTTCTGGTGTGAGAGGGAGTCTAGACTAGACAGATAGAATGTTCTGGTGTGAGAGGGAGTCTAGACTAGACAGATAGAATGTTCTGGTGTGAGAGGGAGTCTAGACTAGACAGATAGAATGTTCTGGTCTATGACATCACAGCATGTCTGTGTGAGAGGGAGTCTAGACTAGACAGATAGAATGTTCTGGTCTATGACATCACAGCATGTCTGTGTGAGAGGGAGTCTAGACTAGACAGATAGAATGTTCTGGTCTATGACATCACAGCATGTCTGTGTGAGAGGGAGTCTAGACTAGACAGATAGAATGTTCTGGTCTATGACATCACAGCATGTCTGTGTGAGAGGGAATCTAGACTAGACAGATAGAATGTTCTGGTCTATGACCTCACAGCATGTCTGTGTGAGAGGGAGTCTAGACTAGACAGATAGAATGTTCTGGTCTATGACATCACAGCATGTCTGTGTGAGAGGGAGTCTAGACTAGACAGATAGAATGTTCTGGTCTATGACATCACAGCATGTCTGTGTGGGAGGGAGTCTAGACTAGACAGATAGAATGTTCTGGTCTATGACATCACAGCATGTCTGTGTGAGAGGGAGTCTAGACTAGACAGATAGAATGTTCTGTGTGTGAGAGGGAGTCTAGACTAGACAGATAGAATGTTATGTGTGTGAGAGGGAGTCTAGACTAGACAGATAGAATGTTCTGGTGTGAGAGGGGGTCTAGACTAGACAGATAGAATGTTCTGGTGTGAGAGGGAGTCTAGACTAGACAGATAGAATGTTCTGGTGTGAGAGGGAGTCTAGACTAGACAGATAGAATGTTCTGGTGTGAGAGGGAGTCTAGACTAGACAGATAGAATGTTCGGGTGTGAGAGGGAGTCTAGACTAGACAGATAGAATGTTCTGGTCTATGACATCACAGCATGTCTGTGTGAGAGGGAGTCTAGACTAGACAGATAGAATGTTCTGGTCTATGACATCACAGCATGTCTGTGTGAGAGGGAGTCTAGACTAGACAGATAGAATGTTGTGGTCTATGACATCACAGCATGTCTGTGTGAGAGGGAGTCTAGACTAGACAGATAGAATGTTCTGGTCTATGACATCACAGCATGTCTGTGTGAGAGGGAGTCTAGACTAGACAGATAGAATGTTCTGGTCTATGACATCACAGCATGTCTGTGTGAGAGGGAGTCTAGACTAGACAGATAGAATGTTCTGGTCTATGACATCACAGCATGTCTGTGTGAGAGGGAGTCTAGACTAGACAGATAGAATGTTCTGTGTGTGAGAGGGAGTCTAGACTAGACAGATAGAATGTTCTGTGTGTGAGAGGGAGTCTAGACTAGACAGATAGAATGTTCTGGTCTATGACATCACAGCATGTCTGTGTGAGAGGGAGTCTAGACTAGACAGATAGAATGTTCTGGTCTATGACATCACAGCATGTCTGTGTGAGAGGGAGTCTAGACTAGACAGATAGAATGTTCTGTGTGTGAGAGGGAGTCTAGACTAGACAGATAGAATGTTCTGTGTGTGAGAGGGAGTCTAGACTAGACAGATAGAATGTTCTGGTGTGAGAGGGGGTCTAGACTAGACAGATAGAATGTTCTGGTGTGAGAGGGAGTCTAGACTAGACAGATAGAATGTTCTGGTGTAAGAGGGAGTCTAGACTAGACAGATAGAATGTTCTGGTGTGAGAGGGAGTCTAGACTAGACAGATATAATGTTCTGTGTGTGAGAGGGAGTCTAGACTAGACAGATAGAATGTTCTGGTCTATGACATCACAGCATGTCTGTGTGAGAGGGAGTCTAGACTAGACAGATAGAATGTTCTGGTCTATGACATCACAGCATGTCTGTGTGAGAGGGAGTCTAGACTAGACAGATAGAATGTTCTGTGTGTGAGAGGGAGTCTAGACTAGACAGATAGAATGTTCTGTGTGTGAGAGGGAGTCTAGACTAGACAGATAGAATGTTCTGGTGTGAGAGGGGGTCTAGACTAGACAGATAGAATGTTCTGGTGTGAGAGGGAGTCTAGACTAGACAGATAGAATGTTCTGGTGTGAGAGGGAGTCTAGACTAGACAGATAGAATGTTCTGGTCTATGACATCACAGCATGTCTGTGTGAGAGGGAGTCTAGACTAGACAGATAGAATGTTCTGGTCTATGACATCACAGCATGTCTGTGTGAGAGGGAGTCTAGACTAGACAGATAGAATGTTCTGGTCTATGACATCACAGCATGTCTGTGTGAGAGGGAGTCTAGACTAGACAGATAGAATGTTCTGGTCTATGACATCACAGCATGTCTGTGTGAGAGGGAATCTAGACTAGACAGATAGAATGTTCTGGTCTATGACCTCACAGCATGTCTGTGTGAGAGGGAGTCTAGACTAGACAGATAGAATGTTCTGGTCTATGACATCACAGCATGTCTGTGTGAGAGGGAGTCTAGACTAGACAGATAGAATGTTCTGGTCTATGACATCACAGCATGTCTGTGTGGGAGGGAGTCTAGACTAGACAGATAGAATGTTCTGGTCTATGACATCACAGCATGTCTGTGTGAGAGGGAGTCTAGACTAGACAGATAGAATGTTCTGTGTGTGAGAGGGAGTCTAGACTAGACAGATAGAATGTTATGTGTGTGAGAGGGAGTCTAGACTAGACAGATAGAATGTTCTGGTGTGAGAGGGGGTCTAGACTAGACAGATAGAATGTTCTGGTGTGAGAGGGAGTCTAGACTAGACAGATAGAATGTTCTGGTGTGAGAGGGAGTCTAGACTAGACAGATAGAATGTTCTGGTGTGAGAGGGAGTCTAGACTAGACAGATAGAATGTTCTGGTGTGAGAGGGAGTCTAGACTAGACAGATAGAATGTTCTGGTCTATGACATCACAGCATGTCTGTGTGAGAGGGAGTCTAGACTAGACAGATAGAATGTTCTGGTCTATGACATCACAGCATGTCTGTGTGAGAGGGAGTCTAGACTAGACAGATAGAATGTTGTGGTCTATGACATCACAGCATGTCTGTGTGAGAGGGAGTCTAGACTAGACAGATAGAATGTTCTGGTCTATGACATCACAGCATGTCTGTGTGAGAGGGAGTCTAGACTAGACAGATAGAATGTTCTGGTCTATGACATCACAGCATGTCTGTGTGAGAGGGAGTCTAGACTAGACAGATAGAATGTTCTGGTCTATGACATCACAGCATGTCTGTGTGAGAGGGAGTCTAGACTAGACAGATAGAATGTTCTGTGTGTGAGAGGGAGTCTAGACTAGACAGATAGAATGTTCTGTGTGTGAGAGGGAGTCTAGACTAGACAGATAGAATGTTCTGGTCTATGACATCACAGCATGTCTGTGTGAGAGGGAGTCTAGACTAGACAGATAGAATGTTCTGGTCTATGACATCACAGCATGTCTGTGTGAGAGGGAGTCTAGACTAGACAGATAGAATGTTCTGTGTGTGAGAGGGAGTCTAGACTAGACAGATAGAATGTTCTGTGTGTGAGAGGGAGTCTAGACTAGACAGATAGAATGTTCTGGTGTGAGAGGGGGTCTAGACTAGACAGATAGAATGTTCTGGTGTGAGAGGGAGTCTAGACTAGACAGATAGAATGTTCTGGTGTAAGAGGGAGTCTAGACTAGACAGATAGAATGTTCTGGTGTGAGAGGGAGTCTAGACTAGACAGATATAATGTTCTGTGTGTGAGAGGGAGTCTAGACTAGACAGATAGAATGTTCTGGTCTATGACATCACAGCATGTCTGTGTGAGAGGGAGTCTAGACTAGACAGATAGAATGTTCTGGTCTATGACATCACAGCATGTCTGTGTGAGAGGGAGTCTAGACTAGACAGATAGAATGTTCTGTGTGTGAGAGGGAGTCTAGACTAGACAGATAGAATGTTCTGTGTGTGAGAGGGAGTCTAGACTAGACAGATAGAATGTTCTGGTGTGAGAGGGGGTCTAGACTAGACAGATAGAATGTTCTGGTGTGAGAGGGAGTCTAGACTAGACAGATAGAATGTTCTGGTGTGAGAGGGAGTCTAGACTAGACAGATAGAATGTTCTGGTGTGAGAGGGAGTCTAGACTAGACAGATAGAATGTTCTGTGTGTGAGAGGGAGTCTAGACTAGACAGATAGAATGTTCTGGTGTGAGAGGGAGTCTAGACTAGACAGATAGAATGTTCTGGTCTATGACATCACAGCATGTCTGTGTGAGAGGGAGTCTAGACTAGACAGATAGAATGTTCTGTGTGTGAGAGGGAGTCTAGACTAGACAGATAGAATGTTCTGTGTGTGAGAGGGAGTCTAGACTAGACAGATAGAATGTTCTGGTGTGAGAGGGGGTCTAGACTAGACAGATAGAATGTTCTGGTGTGAGAGGGAGTCTAGACTAGACAGATAGAATGTTCTGGTGTGAGAGGGAGTCTAGACTAGACAGATAGAATGTTCTGGTGTGAGAGGGAGTCTAGACTAGACAGATAGAATGTTCTGTGTGTGAGAGGGAGTCTAGACTAGACAGATAGAATGTTCTGGTGTGAGAGGGAGTCTAGACTAGACAGATAGAATGTTCTGGTCTATGACATCACAGCATGTCTGTGTGAGAGGGAGTCTAGACTAGACAGATAGAATGTTCTGTGTGTGAGAGGGAGTCTAGACTAGACAGATAGAATGTTTTGTGTGTGAGAGGGAGTCTAGACTAGACAGATAGAATGTTCTGTGTGTGAGAGGGTGTCTAGACTAGACAGATAGAATGTTCTGTGTGTGAGAGGGAGTCTAGACTAGACAGATAGAATGTTCTGGTGTGAGAGGGAGTCTAGACTAGACAGATAGAATGTTCTGGTGTGAGAGGGAGTCTAGACTAGACAGATAGAATGTTCTGGTCTATGACATCACAGTATGTCTGTGTGAGAGGGAGTCTAGACTAGACAGATAGAATGTTCTGGTCTATGACATCACAGCATGTATGTGTGAGAGGGAGTCTAGACTAGACAGATAGAATGTTCTGGTCTATGACATCACAGCATGTCTGTGTGAGAGGGAGTCTAGACTAGACAGATAGAATGTTCTGTGTGTGAGAGGGAGTCTAGACTAGACAGATAGAATGTTCTGTGTGTGAGAGGGAGTCTAGACTAGACAGATAGAATGTTCTGTGTGTGAGAGGGAGTCTAGACTAGACAGATAGAATGTTCTGTGTGTGAGAGGGAGTCTAGACTAGACAGATAGAATGTTCTGGTGTGAGAGGGAGTCTAGACTAGACAGATAGAATGTTCTGGTGTGAGAGGGAGTCTAGACTAGACAGATAGAATGTTCTGGTGTGAGAGGGAGTCTAGACTAGACAGATAGAATGTTCTGGTCTATGACATCACAGCATGTCTGTGTGAGAGGGAGTCTAGACTAGACAGATAGAATGTTCTGGTCTATGACATCACAGCATGTCTGTGTGAGAGGGAGTCTAGACTAGACAGATAGAATGTTCTGGTCTATGACATCACAGCATGTCTGTGTGAGAGGGAGTCTAGACTAGACAGATAGAATGTTCTGTGTGTGAGAGGGAGTCTAGACTAGACAGATAGAATGTTCTGTGTGTGAGAGGGAGTCTAGACTAGACAGATAGAATGTTCTGGTGTGAGAGGCAGTCTAGACTAGACAGATAGAATGTTCTGGTGTGAGAGGCGGTCTAGACTAGACAGATAGAATGTTCTGGTGTGAGAGGGAGTCTAGACTAGACAGATAGAATGTTCTGGTCTATGACATCACAGCATGTCTGTGTGAGAGGGAGTCTAGACTAGACAGATAGAATGTTCTGGTCTATGACATCACAGCATGTCTGTGTGAGAGGGAGTCTAGACTAGACAGATAGAATGTTGTGGTCTATGACATCACAGCATGTCTGTGTGAGAGGGAGTCTAGACTAGACAGATAGAATGTTCTGGTATATGACATCACAGCATGTCTGTGTGAGAGGGAGTCTAGACTAGACAGATAGAATGTTCTGGTCTATGACATCACAGCATGTCTGTGTGAGAGGGAGTCTAGACTAGACAGATAGAAGGTTCTGGTCTATGACATCACAGCATGTCTGTGTGAGAGGGAGTCTAGACTAGACAGATAGAATGTTCTGGTCTATGACATCACAGCATGTCTGTGTGAGAGGGAGTCTAGACTAGACAGATAGAATGTTCTGTGTGTGAGAGGGAGTCTAGACTAGACAGATAGAATGTTCTGTGTGTGAGAGGGAGTCTAGACTAGACAGATAGAATGTTCTGGTGTGAGAGGGGGTCTAGACTAGACAGATAGAATGTTCTGGTGTGAGAGGGAGTCTAGACTAGACAGATAGAATGTTCTGGTGTGAGAGGGAGTCTAGACTAGACAGATAGAATGTTCTGTGTGTGAGAGGGAGTCTAGACTAGACAGATAGAATGTTCTGGTGTGAGAGGGAGTCTAGACTAGACAGATAGAATGTTCTGGTCTATGACATCACAGCATGTCTGTGTGAGAGGGAGTCTAGACTAGACAGATAGAATGTTCTGGTCTATGACATCACAGCATGTCTGTGTGAGAGGGAGTCTAGACTAGACAGATAGAATGTTATGTGTGTGAGAGGGAGTCTAGACTAGACAGATAAAATGTTCTGTGTGTGAGAGGGAGTCTAGACTAGACAGATAGAATGTTCTGGTGTGAGAGGGAGTCTAGACTAGACAGATAGAATGTTCTGGTGTGAGAGGGAGTCTAGACTAGACAGATAGAATGTTCTGGTCTATGACATCACAGCATGTCTGTGTGAGAGGGAGTCTAGACTAGACAGATAGAATGTTCTGGTCTATGACATCACAGCATGTATGTGTGAGAGGGAGTCTAGACTAGACAGATAGAATGTTCTGTGTGTGAGAGGGAGTCTAGACTAGACAGATAGAATGTTCTGTGTGTGAGAGGGAGTCTAGACTAGACAGATAGAATGTTCTGTGTGTGAGAGGGAGTCTAGACTAGACAGATAGAATGTTCTGTGTGTGAGAGGGAGTCTAGACTAGACAGATAGAATGTTCTGGTGTGAGAGGGAGTCTAGACTAGACAGATATAATGTTCTGGTGTGAGAGGGAGTCTAGACTAGACAGATAGAATGTTCTGGTGTGAGAGGGAGTCTAGACTAGACAGATAGAATGTTCTGGTCTATGACATCACAGCATGTCTGTGTGAGAGGGAGTCTAGACTAGACAGATAGAATGTTCTGGTCTATGACATCACAGCATGTCTGTGTGAGAGGGAGTCTAGACTAGACAGATAGAATGTTCTGGTCTATGACATCACAGCATGTCTGTGTGAGAGGGAGTCTAGACTAGACAGATAGAATGTTCTGGTATATGACATCACAGCATGTCTGTGTGAGAGGGAGTCTAGACTAGACAGATAGAATGTTCTGGTCTATGACCTCACAGCATGTCTGTGTGAGAGGGAGTCTAGACTAGACAGATAGAATGTTCTGGTCTATGACATCACAGCATGTCTGTGTGAGAGGGAGTCTAGACTAGACAGATAGAATGTTCTGTGTGTGAGAGGGAGTCTAGACTAGACAGATAGAATGTTCTGTGTGTGAGAGGGAGTCTAGACTAGACAGATAGAATGTTCTGGTGTGAGAGGGAGTCTAGACTAGACAGATAGAATGTTCTGGTGTGAGAGGGAGTCTAGACTAGACAGATAGAATGTTCTGGTGTGAGAGGGAGTCTAGACTAGACAGATAGAATGTTCTGGTCTATGACATCACAGCATGTCTGTGTGAGAGGGAGTCTAGACTAGACAGATAGAATGTTCTGGTCTATGACATCACAGCATGTCTGTGTGAGAGGGAGTCTAGACTAGACAGATAGAATGTTCTGGTATATGACATCACAGCATGTCTGTGTGAGAGGGAGTCTAGACTAGACAGATAGAATGTTCTGGTCTATGACCTCACAGCATGTCTGTGTGAGAGGGAGTCTAGACTAGACAGATAGAATGTTCTGGTCTATGACATCACAGCATGTCTGTGTGAGAGGGAGTCTAGACTAGACAGATAGAATGTTCTGTGTGTGAGAGGGAGTCTAGACTAGACAGATAGAATGTTCTGTGTGTGAGAGGGAGTCTAGACTAGACAGATAGAATGTTCTGGTGTGAGAGGGAGTCTAGACTAGACAGATAGAATGTTCTGGTGTGAGAGGGAGTCTAGACTAGACAGATAGAATGTTCTGGTGTGAGAGGGAGTCTAGACTAGACAGATAGAATGTTCTGGTCTATGACATCACAGCATGTCTGTGTGAGAGGGAGTCTAGACTAGACAGATAGAATGTTCTGGTCTATGACATCACAGCATGTCTGTGTGAGAGGGAGTCTAGACTAGACAGATAGAATGTTCTGGTCTATGACATCACAGCATGTCTGTGTGAGAGGGAGTCTAGACTAGACAGATAGAATGTTCTGGTCTATGACATCACAGCATGTCTGTGTGAGAGGGAATCTAGACTAGACAGATAGAATGTTCTGGTCTATGACCTCACAGCATGTCTGTGTGAGAGGGAGTCTAGACTAGACAGATAGAATGTTCTGGTCTATGACATCACAGCATGTCTGTGTGAGAGGGAGTCTAGACTAGACAGATAGAATGTTCTGGTCTATGACATCACAGCATGTCTGTGTGGGAGGGAGTCTAGACTAGACAGATAGAATGTTCTGGTCTATGACATCACAGCATGTCTGTGTGAGAGGGAGTCTAGACTAGACAGATAGAATGTTCTGTGTGTGAGAGGGAGTCTAGACTAGACAGATAGAATGTTCTGTGTGTGAGAGGGAGTCTAGACTAGACAGATAGAATGTTCTGTGTGTGAGAGGGAGTCTAGACTAGACAGATAGAATGTTCTGGTGTGAGAGGGGGTCTAGACTAGACAGATAGAATGTTCTGGTGTGAGAGGGAGTCTAGACTAGACAGATAGAATGTTCTGGTGTAAGAGGGAGTCTAGACTAGACAGATAGAATGTTCTGGTGTGAGAGGGAGTCTAGACTAGACAGATAGAATGTTCTGTGTGTGAGAGGGAGTCTAGACTAGACAGATAGAATGTTCTGGTCTATGACATCACAGCATGTCTGTGTGAGAGGGAGTCTAGACTAGACAGATAGAATGTTCTGGTCTATGACATCACAGCATGTCTGTGTGAGAGGGAGTCTAGACTAGACAGATAGAATGTTCTGGTCTATGACATCACAGCATGTCTGTGTGAGAGGGAGTCTAGACTAGACAGATAGAATGTTCTGTGTGTGAGAGGGAGTCTAGACTAGACAGATAGAATGTTCTGTGTGTGAGAGGGAGTCTAGACTAGACAGATAGAATGTTCTGGTGTGAGAGGGGGTCTAGACTAGACAGATAGAATGTTCTGGTGTGAGAGGGAGTCTAGACTAGACAGATAGAATGTTCTGGTGTGAGAGGGAGTCTAGACTAGACAGATATAATGTTCTGGTGTGAGAGGGAGTCTAGACTAGACAGATAGAATGTTCTGTGTGTGAGAGGGAGTCTAGACTAGACAGATAGAATGTTCTGGTGTGAGAGGGAGTCTAGACTAGACAGATAGAATGTTCTGGTCTATGACATCACAGCATGTCTGTGTGAGAGGGAGTCTAGACTAGACAGATAGAATGTTCTGGTCTATGACATCACAGCATGTCTGTGTGAGAGGGAGTCTAGACTAGACAGATAGAATGTTCTGGTCTATGACATCACAGCATGTCTGTGTGAGAGGGAGTCTAGACTAGACAGATATAATGTTCTGTGTGTGAGAGGGAGTCTAGACTAGACAGATAGAATGTTCTGTGTGTGAGAGGGAGTCTAGACTAGACAGATAGAATGTTCTGGTGTGAGAGGGAGTCTAGACTAGACAGATATAATGTTCTGTGTGTGAGAGGGAGTCTAGACTAGACAGATAGAATGTTCTGTGTGTGAGAGGGAGTCTAGACTAGACAGATAGAATGTTCTGTGTGTGAGAGGGAGTCTAGACTAGACAGATAGAATGTTCTGGTGTGAGAGGGAGTTGTGAGAGAAAATTATTATATGTAATAAGCTACATTTAAGAATCAAACATCATCTTGGGTTGAATGTCTGCAGCGGGCTGTAGAAGATGATTTCCTGTTGTCACACAATAGAACCAGTTTCTCTACTTTAAGCTTGACATTGGCTAAGACAACAAGACACATTTAAATGATTACAAAGACCTGATTGCCCTCTTTTCTCCCTTAGTGGACGAGGCCATCTGGAGCAGTTTTGGGTTTTTGTGTTGCCCAGACCCGGTGCTCTGGGACCAGACTGAACCAGTTGTGGCCATTGTGTTCCGTTTTCACCTTTGTCTCCCTGGGAGAAAGTGGGGGCCGATTCCCCCCTAGCCTTCATCAAAATCATCTTCATCAATGTACAAGTCCACACCCATTGCTCATGATTGGTCTAAACCTCACCTGAGGGCGGACCCCTTACCTGAAGGTACCTGATTGTATAAATACTGAGATGAAATGAATGATCTGGACTTTACGAGGAACTTTCACTGTTAAGACTTGTCTGACGTGCTTGTAAAATTCCTCCTTCTGTAGAAGAATATTAAATATCTTTTCTTATACATCTTGAAACGAAACAGGCTGCCATTATTGAATAATTTACTCTAACAGAGTCTAGACTAGACAGATAGAATGTTCTGGTGTGAGAGGGAGTCTAGACTAGACAGATAGAATGTGCTGGTCTATGACATCACAGCATGTCTGTGTGAGAGGGAGTCTAGACTAGACAGATAGAATGTTCTGGTCTATGACATCACAGCATGTCTGTGTGAGAGGGAGTCTAGACTAGACAGATAGAATGTTCTGGTCTATGACATCACAGCATGTCTGTGTGAGAGGGAGTCTAGACTAGACAGATAGAATGTTCTGGTCTATGACATCACTGCATGTCTGTGTGAGAGGGAGTCTAGACTAGACAGATAGAATGTTCTGGTCTATGACATCACAGCATGTCTGTGTGAGAGGGAGTCTAGACTAGACAGATAGAATGTTATGTGTGTGAGAGGGAGTCTAGACTAGACAGATAGAATGTTCTGTGTGTGAGAGGGAGTCTAGACTAGACAGATAGAATGTTCTGGTGTGAGAGGGAGTCTAGACTAGACAGATAGAATGTTCTGGTGTGAGAGGGAGTCTAGACTAGACAGATAGAATGTTCGGGTCTATGACATCACAGCATGTCTGTGTGAGAGGGAGTCTAGACTAGACAGATATAATGTTCTGGTCTATGACATCACAGCATGTCTGTGTGAGAGGGAGTCTAGACTAGACAGATAGAATGTTCTGGTCTATGACATCACAGCATGTCTGTGTGAGAGGGAGTCTAGACTAGACAGATAGAATGTTCTGGTCTATGACATCACAGCATGTCTGTGTGAGAGGGAGTCTAGACTAGACAGATAGAATGTTCTGGTCTATGACATCACAGCATGTCTGTGTGAGAGGGAGTCTAGACTAGACAGATAGAATGTTCTGTGTGTGAGAGGGAGTCTAGACTAGACAGATAGAATGTTCTGTGTGTGAGAGGGAGTCTAGACTAGACAGATAGAATGTTCTGGTGTGAGAGGGAGTCTAGACTAGACAGATAGAATGTTCTGGTGTGAGAGGGAGTCTAGACTAGACAGATAGAATGTTCTGGTGTGAGAGGGAGTCTAGACTAGACAGATAGAATGTTCTGGTCTATGACATCACAGCATGTCTGTGTGAGAGGGAGTCTAGACTAGACAGATAGAATGTTCTGGTCTATGACATCACAGCATGTCTGTGTGAGAGGGAGTCTAGACTAGACAGATAGAATGTTCTGGTCTATGACATCACAGCCTGTCTGTGTGAGAGGGAGTCTAGACTAGACAGATAGAATGTTCTGGTCTATGACATCACAGCATGTCTGTGTGAGAGGGAGTCTAGACTAGACAGATAGAATGTTCTGTGTGTGAGAGGGAGTCTAGACTAGACAGATAGAATGTTCTGGTGTGAGAGGGAGTCTAGACTAGACAGATAGAATGTTCTGGTGTGAGAGGGGGTCTAGACTAGACAGATAGAATGTTCTGGTGTGAGAGGGAGTCTAGACTAGACAGATAGAATGTTCTAGTCTATGACATCACAGCATGTCTGTGTGAGAGGGAGTCTAGACTAGACAGATAGAATGTTCTGGTCTATGACATCACAGCATGTCTGTGTGAGAGGGAGTCTAGACTAGACAGATAGAATGTTCTGGTCTATGACATCACAGCATGTCTGTGTGAGAGGGAGTCTAGACTAGACAGATATAATGTTCTGTGTGTGAGAGGGAGTCTAGACTAGACAGATAGAATGTTCTGTGTGTGAGAGGGAGTCTAGACTAGACAGATAGAATGTTCTGTGTGTGAGAGGGAGTCTAGACTAGACAGATAGAATGTTCTGGTGTGAGAGGGAGTCTAGACTAGACAGATAGAATGTTCTGTGTGTGAGAGGGAGTCTAGACTAGACAGATATAATGTTCTGTGTGTGAGAGGGAGTCTAGACTAGACAGATAGAATGTTCTGGTGTGAGAGGGGGTCTAGACTAGACAGATAGAATGTTCTGGTCTATGACATCACAGCATGTCTGTGTGAGAGGGAGTCTAGACTAGACAGATAGAATGTTCTGGTCTATGACATCACAGCATGTCTGTGTGAGAGGGAGTCTAGACTAGACAGATAGAATGTTCTGGTCTATGACATCACAGCATGTCTGTGTGAGAGGGAGTCTAGACTAGACAGATAGAATGTTCTGGTCTATGACATCACAGCATGTCTGTGTGAGAGGGAGTCTAGACTAGACAGATAGAATGTTCTGGTCTATGACATCACAGCATGTCTGTGTGAGAGGGAGTCTAGACTAGACAGATAGAATGTTCTGTGTGTGAGAGGGAGTCTAGACTAGACAGATAGAATGTTCTGTGTGTGAGAGGGAGTCTAGACTAGACAGATAGAATGTTCTGGTGTGAGAGGGAGTCTAGACTAGACAGATAGAATGTTCTGGTGTGAGAGGGAGTCTAGACTAGACAGATAGAATGTTCTGGTGTGAGAGGGAGTCTAGACTAGACAGATAGAATGTTCTGGTGTGAGAGGGAGTCTAGACTAGACAGATAGAATGTTCTGGTGTGAGAGGGAGTCTAGACTAGACAGATAGAATGTTCTGGTGTGAGAGGGAGTCTAGACTAGACAGATAGAATGTTCTGGTCTATGACATCACAGCATGTCTGTGTGAGAGGGAGTCTAGACTAGACAGATAGAATGTTCTGGTCTATGACATCACAGCATGTCTGTGTGAGAGGGAGTCTAGACTAGACAGATAGAATGTTCTGGTCTATGACATCACAGCATGTCTGTGTGAGAGGGAGTCTAGACTAGACAGATAGAATGTTCTGGTCTATGACATCACAGCATGTCTGTGTGAGAGGGAGTCTAGACTAGACAGATATAATGTTCTGTGTGTGAGAGGGAGTCTAGACTAGACAGATAGAATGTTCTGTGTGTGAGAGGGAGTCTAGACTAGACAGATAGAATGTTCTGTGTGTGAGAGGGAGTCTAGACTAGACAGATAGAATGTTCTGGTGTGAGAGGGAGTTGTGAGAGAAAATTATTATATGTAATAAGCTACATTTAAGAATCAAACATCATCTTGGGTTGAATGTCTGCAGCGGGCTGTAGAAGATGATTTCCTGTTGTCACACAATAGAACCAGTTTCTCTACTTTAAGCTTGACATTGGCTAAGACAACAAGACACATTTAAATGATTACAAAGACCTGATTGCCCTCTTTTCTCCCTTAGTGGACGAGGCCATCTGGAGCAGTTTTGGGTTTTTGTGTTGCCCAGACCCGGTGCTCTGGGACCAGACTGAACCAGTTGTGGCCATTGTGTTCCGTTTTCACCTTTGTCTCCCTGGGAGAAAGTGGGGGCCGATTCCCCCCTAGCCTTCATCAAAATCATCTTCATCAATGTACAAGTCCACACCCATTGCTCATGATTGGTCTAAACCTCACCTGAGGGCGGACCCCTTACCTGAAGGTACCTGATTGTATAAATACTGAGATGAAATGAATGATCTGGACTTTACGAGGAACTTTCACTGTTAAGACTTGTCTGACGTGCTTGTAAAATTCCTCCTTCTGTAGAAGAATATTAAATATCTTTTCTTATACATCTTGAAACGAAACAGGCTGCCATTATTGAATAATTTACTCTAACAGAGTCTAGACTAGACAGATAGAATGTTCTGGTGTGAGAGGGAGTCTAGACTAGACAGATAGAATGTGCTGGTCTATGACATCACAGCATGTCTGTGTGAGAGGGAGTCTAGACTAGACAGATAGAATGTTCTGGTCTATGACATCACAGCATGTCTGTGTGAGAGGGAGTCTAGACTAGACAGATAGAATGTTCTGGTCTATGACATCACAGCATGTCTGTGTGAGAGGGAGTCTAGACTAGACAGATAGAATGTTCTGGTCTATGACATCACTGCATGTCTGTGTGAGAGGGAGTCTAGACTAGACAGATAGAATGTTCTGGTCTATGACATCACAGCATGTCTGTGTGAGAGGGAGTCTAGACTAGACAGATAGAATGTTATGTGTGTGAGAGGGAGTCTAGACTAGACAGATAGAATGTTCTGTGTGTGAGAGGGAGTCTAGACTAGACAGATAGAATGTTCTGGTGTGAGAGGGAGTCTAGACTAGACAGATAGAATGTTCTGGTGTGAGAGGGAGTCTAGACTAGACAGATAGAATGTTCGGGTCTATGACATCACAGCATGTCTGTGTGAGAGGGAGTCTAGACTAGACAGATATAATGTTCTGGTCTATGACATCACAGCATGTCTGTGTGAGAGGGAGTCTAGACTAGACAGATAGAATGTTCTGGTCTATGACATCACAGCATGTCTGTGTGAGAGGGAGTCTAGACTAGACAGATAGAATGTTCTGGTCTATGACATCACAGCATGTCTGTGTGAGAGGGAGTCTAGACTAGACAGATAGAATGTTCTGGTCTATGACATCACAGCATGTCTGTGTGAGAGGGAGTCTAGACTAGACAGATAGAATGTTCTGTGTGTGAGAGGGAGTCTAGACTAGACAGATAGAATGTTCTGTGTGTGAGAGGGAGTCTAGACTAGACAGATAGAATGTTCTGTGTGTGAGAGGGAGTCTAGACTAGACAGATAGAATGTTCTGGTGTGAGAGGGAGTCTAGACTAGACAGATAGAATGTTCTGGTGTGAGAGGGAGTCTAGACTAGACAGATAGAATGTTCTGGTGTGAGAGGGAGTCTAGACTAGACAGATAGAATGTTCTGGTCTATGACATCACAGCATGTCTGTGTGAGAGGGAGTCTAGACTAGACAGATAGAATGTTCTGGTCTATGACATCACAGCATGTCTGTGTGAGAGGGAGTCTAGACTAGACAGATAGAATGTTCTGGTCTATGACATCACAGCCTGTCTGTGTGAGAGGGAGTCTAGACTAGACAGATAGAATGTTCTGGTCTATGACATCACAGCATGTCTGTGTGAGAGGGAGTCTAGACTAGACAGATAGAATGTTCTGTGTGTGAGAGGGAGTCTAGACTAGACAGATAGAATGTTCTGGTGTGAGAGGGAGTCTAGACTAGACAGATAGAATGTTCTGGTGTGAGAGGGGGTCTAGACTAGACAGATAGAATGTTCTGGTGTGAGAGGGAGTCTAGACTAGACAGATAGAATGTTCTAGTCTATGACATCACAGCATGTCTGTGTGAGAGGGAGTCTAGACTAGACAGATAGAATGTTCTGGTCTATGACATCACAGCATGTCTGTGTGAGAGGGAGTCTAGACTAGACAGATAGAATGTTCTGGTCTATGACATCACAGCATGTCTGTGTGAGAGGGAGTCTAGACTAGACAGATATAATGTTCTGTGTGTGAGAGGGAGTCTAGACTAGACAGATAGAATGTTCTGTGTGTGAGAGGGAGTCTAGACTAGACAGATAGAATGTTCTGTGTGTGAGAGGGAGTCTAGACTAGACAGATAGAATGTTCTGGTGTGAGAGGGAGTCTAGACTAGACAGATAGAATGTTCTGTGTGTGAGAGGGAGTCTAGACTAGACAGATATAATGTTCTGTGTGTGAGAGGGAGTCTAGACTAGACAGATAGAATGTTCTGGTGTGAGAGGGGGTCTAGACTAGACAGATAGAATGTTCTGGTCTATGACATCACAGCATGTCTGTGTGAGAGGGAGTCTAGACTAGACAGATAGAATGTTCTGGTCTATGACATCACAGCATGTCTGTGTGAGAGGGAGTCTAGACTAGACAGATAGAATGTTCTGGTCTATGACATCACAGCATGTCTGTGTGAGAGGGAGTCTAGACTAGACAGATAGAATGTTCTGTGTGTGAGAGGGAGTCTAGACTAGACAGATAGAATGTTCTGTGTGTGAGAGGGAGTCTAGACTAGACAGATAGAATGTTCTGGTGTGAGAGGGAGTCTAGACTAGACAGATAGAATGTTCTGGTGTGAGAGGGAGTCTAGACTAGACAGATAGAATGTTCTGGTGTGAGAGGGAGTCTAGACTAGACAGATAGAATGTTCTGGTGTGAGAGGGAGTCTAGACTAGACAGATAGAATGTTCTGGTGTGAGAGGGAGTCTAGACTAGACAGATAGAATGTTCTGGTGTGAGAGGGAGTCTAGACTAGACAGATAGAATGTTCTGGTCTATGACATCACAGCATGTCTGTGTGAGAGGGAGTCTAGACTAGACAGATAGAATGTTCTGGTCTATGACATCACAGCATGTCTGTGTGAGAGGGAGTCTAGACTAGACAGATAGAATGTTCTGGTCTATGACATCACAGCATGTCTGTGTGAGAGGGAGTCTAGACTAGACAGATATAATGTTCTGTGTGTGAGAGGGAGTCTAGACTAGACAGATAGAATGTTCTGTGTGTGAGAGGGAGTCTAGACTAGACAGATAGAATGTTCTGTGTGTGAGAGGGAGTCTAGACTAGACAGATAGAATGTTCTGGTGTGAGAGGGAGTCTAGACTAGACAGATAGAATGTTCTGGTGTGAGAGGGAGTCTAGACTAGACAGATAGAATGTTCTGGTGTGAGAGGGAGTTGTGAGAGAAAATTATTATATGTTATCATCAGTGTTGCCACAGTTACTTTGAAAAAGTATTCTGATTACTGATTACTGATTACTCCTTTAAAAAGTAATCTAGTTACTTTACTGATTACTTGATTTTAAAAGTAACTAAGTTAGATTACTAGTTACTTTTTTAGTTACTATTGGCAGCTGCCTAGGCACCCGACCCCCCCCCCCCCCCCCCGCAACATAAAAATGAAAACTGGTTTTGCCAAAACTCACTTTATTTTAACAGTAACTTAAATTACATAATTAAACTTTAAACAATAACTTAAAACAACTAAATAAAGAGTCTTTCTTTGCCTCACCCAACATAAATACTTGTTTTTAAACAATAAACTAAATATCATCTTTATTTAACAGTAACTAGCAAGGAGTGGTTTCACAAAACCTAAAACCTACCCTGACCATTCAGATATGATCCTAATATAATCCTAATCCTAAACTGGGTGAGTCTGAGTTTATCAATGATCAACATTTATGTTCTTGTCATCCTTTGCTGACACAAACTCAAAATAATCCTTATATTTCCAGCTATTTAACGCATATCTCTGTTCTCGCTCCATTGTGTAGGCTACGCTTCTGTTTACACTGTGCAATCAGCGTGGTGATACACGTGAGCGATTCTGCTGCAATCTCGCGATAATCGAGAGCCGTTTTTTGCGGGCATGGCCTTCCATAGTAACCTCGTGTTGAAAACGTGAGCACTGACGTCACTCCCCAAGACGCGAGAAATGTTTGTTTACTATCGAACATTACAAAGAAATACTGCATTTAGCCTAAGTTATGAGGTAGTAACGCAATAGTAACGCACAGCCACTTGAATAAGTAACTTTAATCCGATTACTGATTTGGAAATAGTATCGCGATAGAATACTCGTTACCGGGAAAAGTATTCAGATTAAAGTAACGCGTTACTTAGTAACGCGTTACCGACATCGCTGGTAATAAGCTACATTTAATAACATTTAATAACAATTAAAAAAATTAATAACAAACTGGACTGGACTGACAACACCGAGGCTCTTCTCAGGAAAGGGCAGAGCAGACTGTTTTTCCTGAGAAGGCTGAGGTCTTTCGGTGTCTGCAACAAGCTGCTGCAAATGTTTTATCAGTCGGTGGTTGCCAGCGTTCTGTTCTTCGCCGTGGCCTGCTGGGGTGGAAACATCTGTGCCAGGGATGCTGCGAAGCTAAACAAACTGGTGAAGAAGGCCAGCTCTGTGGTGGGGACCGGGCTGGACAGCCTAGAGGTGGTGGCAGAACAGAGGATGGGGAAAAAACTGGCGGCCATGCTGGCCAATCCCTCCCACCCGATGTACTGCGAGCTGGCAGGGATGAGGAGCAAGTTCAGCCACAGATTTGTTCTCCCCCGTCAAAGTACAAAAAAATTTGGACAGTCCTTTATTCCAGCTGCACTCCGACTCTACAACCAGGCCCTGCAGGGTGGGGGAGACCTGGAGATGGAACTTTTGGAACTTTTTACTTATTGAGCCTGCACTGTTTTATGTTTTTTTATTGAATGTTTTTCTGTTTTCTGTACTGAATGTTTTCTGCCCTAACTGAGCTGTTTGACAACAAAATTTCCCCATTGGGGACAATAAAGGTTTTCAATCAATCAATCAATCAATCATTTAAGAATCAAACATCATCTTGGGTTGAATGTCTGCAGCAGACTGTAGAAGATGATTTCCTGTTGTCACACAATAGAACCAGTTTCTCTACTTTAAGCTTGACATTGGCTAAGACAACAAGACACATTTAAATGATTACAAAGACCTGATTGCCCTCTTTTCTCCCTGAGTGGACGAGGCCATCTGGAGCAGTTTTGGGTTTTTGTGTTGCCCAGACCCGGTGCTCTGGGACCAGACTGAACCAGTTGTGGCTATTGTGTTCCGTTTTCACCTTTGTCTCCCTGGGAGAAAGTGGGGGCCGATTCCCCCCTAGCCTTCATCAAAATCATCTTCATCAATGTACAAGTCCACACCCATTGCTCATGATTGGTCTAAACCTCACCTGAGGGCGGACCCCTTACCTGAAGGTACCTGATTGTATAAATACTGAGATGAAATGAATGATCTGGACTTTACGAGGAACTTTCACTGTTAAGACTTGTCTGACGTGCTTGTAAAATTCCTCCTTCTGCAGAAGAATAGTAAATATCTTTTCTTATACATCTTGAAACGAAACAGGCTGCCATTATTGAATGATTTACTCTAACAGAGTCTAGACTAGACAGATAGAATGTTCTGGTGTGAGAGGGAGTCTAGACTAGACAGATAGAATGTTCTGGTCTATGACATCACAGCATGTCTGTGTGAGAGGGAGTCTAGACTAGACAGATAGAATGTTCTGGTCTATGACATCACAGCATGTCTGTGTGAGAGGGAGTCTACTGATCAAAACTCTCACCTGTCTTCTGAGCGGCAGAGAAAAACTTATATCTCTCAAAACTGACATTTTTACTGGGCACAAAGTACTCCTCGAACTTTGTCACTAGCTCAGTCAATGTTAAATTTCCCTCATCTATTTGAAAGCTGTTGTAAATGTCCAATGCATCTTCTCCTATTACATGCAAAAATATAGACGCTTTTAGCTTTTCATCTCCTCCCCCCGCCCCGCTCGCGGCCAAGTAAATATTAAATCTCTGCTTGAATCTCTTCCATTTATCAGCAAGATTGCCACTGAACTGCATGGGTGTGGGAGGACTGAGTTTATCCATGATGGGGAACACTACGGGTGCAGGATTTTCTTGGTCTCCTTGTTGATTGTTCGAAACGTTTTCACTCACGTTAGCTTGATCACTGTCACTTCTACTCTCGCTAGACATGCTCGCATGACGCTCCTCTTGCTAGCAGTGCGCATATGTGTGCTTTCGGAATCCAGCACATTCCTTTTTCATAAGTCGATGAACTCCGCGTTGCCAGTCCCATTATCTGACACCATGTTATGTTTGTTATTTCCAGTGTTCCTAACTATTAATAAACAGGCTAGGGTTTCTGAGCTGGCTTTTATTAACACGTAGCTCATCCGTCTTCCAGACACTCTGGAGCTCTAACTCGGGTCGCCGGTCCGGGTACAACAACATAGGGCGGAACCAATATTATGTACTATAATAACAACACACTTAGTACCTTCTCTTCCAGTTGTTTGTAGTGTTGTTGTCTTCTCTTGGCACATCAGTCTACTGAGTGCACTTAGCTACCCCTACTTCTGTTGGTTCATTAGCCCTCTTCCCCTCTACGGACCTATATCCCAATGTGCTTTCTCCCTATTCCCACACTCTCCCTATGAACAGACAGGTATCAGTAGTCCAATTTTAACCGTCCGGTTGTGTTCATGTTTGCCCCCCCATCCTTGGTGTTCCCGGTCTAATTAGACTGGTCTGATTAACTATTTGACTGCCAGCCATGTTCAGAGCGGAGAGCTCCATACTGCCAGACTTTTGGGGCATTTTCGCTGAACTTTGAAGACCCACCAAATATTGACTTTTCGGACTACATAAACATTGAACATATCTACCAAAACTTCAGACTCTCTTCTTTCATCAGAAAAAGAAAGTTTGTTTCTAGCCTCTTTGAGTGTTTAGAAATCGGCCGTAGAACATAGGGTGGTTTCAGCAAAAACACCTGATTTTGACCAATAAACAGAGAAAACGAGCTTTTTCTGCAGAGAAGCAAATTCAAGCAAAAGGGTGACTGACGTCCACATATTTTAGTTTTAGTGACACCTCAAACATCTGAAAAGTTGTTTACTTCTATGAAACAATAAAAACAACACGGGAAAAAAGGCTTTTGACCCTACATTTATTCACAGATTTAGAACATTTAGAACATAATACAAAACATAACAAAATAATCTATTTACATGTGTGTGAACTATTTACAGCAGTGGCGGCTGGCCGATAGAGGGCGCTGGGGCGCCGCCTTCACCTTCACTTCCTAGTTGCGATTTGTAAAAGTTTTTTTTTTAAATAAACATTGTTTATTCACAAAATGCGGCTGATATTCTGTCGGCGTGTAGTATATTGTCTGTTGTATATTATGGTATCTGTTGCTGCTAAAAAATGAGGAAGAGTTCTTGAGCAGTTTTAAGACTATTTATTCAAAAAGGTAGTTCACACAGCATGTTCTTCTCAAGGTCTGCAGCAGGTCATCTGGGTGGTCGCAGGAAGTAAAAAGAGACAGAGAGTGGTTTCCCAAAGGATTTTATCCCTTTTCATATGTAAATACCTTCACCCCTGAGCCAACCAAACCAGAGGTATGGTCAAAGATTCTTTAGCCAATGATGGTCTTTTCTCCCGTCCCCTGCCCCAATATGGAGTGGTCAGTGTGTGTGTGTGTGTGTGTCTCCAAGCCGCCCCGAGGAACCTTGCGTGTTGGTCATCTGGTAATGGTCAGTGTGTGTGTGTGTGTGTGTCTGTGTCCACAAGCCCCAGAGGAGCCTTGCGGCCCGTCTACAATTCATGGTATGTGTGCATTGCTGTGTACCCACTAACCACAGCACATATATGTCTACATGTATGTTTCAAGTAAAATATACTACATATTCCCCCCTCGGAACGAAACTAAACGACCACATAAAACAAAACAAAAACACAAAACCCCACATACTGCAACTAAGAAACCAGTTTTTTTTTTTTTTTAAACATAAACAACAACAGACAGAAAAACTACACCAACACACAACACAAGAAACATAATAACACAGACCAACCCAGCACCAGTACCAGCGACCAAAGACATCATACAAACCAAATATAAAACAATCAACAATAAAAAAGAAACCTAAAAATAACAAGCAAAATTAATCTAAACACAGTACATCATGCATAAACCAATACAAAACGTCCAACGACCGATGTCTTCTTCGTTCTTGAATCTTCAGGGTCAGAGGTTACTAGCACTTGACCCCAGTTGGAGAACAGCCTTTACCGCTGTCTCAGATTGATAACCTTTCCATAGTCAGGAGCTTTTTCTTCGTTGCGCTAGGAACAGAACTTCTTTCCTATCTTTGCATAACCACCACATCACTTCTCAACTGACATCAATCACATACGATATAGAAATAAACAAACAATACACAAATAATGACATTCAGTTATCATAACACATAATTCCCCAACAGTAAGCACAGGACAAAGGGAAAGCATGAATGCATAGATCTTCACCTCAGATGAGGACTAGTCTTCTGAAAATGTCATCAACGTGGACTGAGTGACTGATTTTCCAAAAACAGTCAATGAGGCCCTGTCTCCTAAGAAAGTCAAAAATCATGTCTGCTATAATAGGTGCTCCTATCTTAGCAAAATAAGTTTCCCATGCCCCTAAGACCGTTTCCAGCCATGCTATCATCTGCTGTCCATTCCCGTCGTTCCCTTTGATCTGCTGCTTCACTACCCTATGCGTAGTCTTTAATCTCTTCCTAACTGGTCGTCGTCTGTCAGTGTCATTGAGGTTCAGGCAGTCGTCTGGTCCCCTCCCACGCTGATCAAGGTCTGGGGAGTCGCCCTCAGCATCATCTGAAGCATGATGCAGGCACTCGCCAGCATCCCCAGTAGCACAGGTGTCCAGGCTTTGGACACTCCCAGGCTGGACCTCCAGACTGTCAACACTCTCTGCTTCGTTGGTTTCTGGTTCATTGGCATCTGGACAGCTTTCCACTGTCCCCTCGGTTTCAGGCATTGCCGGTAATGTCACTGGCTGTAACTCTGGCATTGCCACTGGCAATTCCACTGGCATTGCCACTGGCTCTGGCAACACCACAGCATCTCCTCGTAGCTCCTCCTTCTCAGGTTCTCTCGGAACCTCGGCACCTGTTGGCACAACATCCTGCCTACTCTGTACATCCACCCCCCTGTCCACCACCCGTGGCCCAATTGGGGTAGGGATATGCCCAGACACCACTGGTGTACCCACTCTGATGTTGTTTCTCCAACAGACCCCACATCGACCTAAAGCATGGTCAATCTGTTCCATCAAATATGGACTCCAAAACCCATATTCCTTGGTGATCTTGCGTCTTACCTCCCCCCTAGCCACATGTGCTAATCCATGAGCTTCCCGTATTAACATGCCTAATAAATCTGAGGATGCTACAACCAACCCCTCATGATTCCTCCATAGACCTGTGTCATCCTGACTTGCCCCCCTTGCTAGCCAAACCTTCTTGTCTAACGTAGTTGCTCTACTCTGTAACGTCAATAAATCCTCAAGTGTGACCATGCCCTGTAATTGTACTTCATGTGCGACCAGAAGAACTTTACCTGCCTTGTCTGCTCCTGTGATAGCTTTGGCTGCATCCTCTGCAGCCCTGTTACCTTGTGTGACATGTGATGATTCAGAGCTGTGTGCGGCACACTTTACTATGGCTAATTCCTTTGGCTTCATCATGGCTTGTAACAGCTTCCTGATCTGTGCGTGGTGCTGTATAGGCGAACCATCAGTTTTCTTAAAACC
>NW_027662508.1:17500-26124 GCF_963989245.1 Nansenia antarctica | reverse complement strand
ATGAATATGTGGTATGTTTTAGACACACACACATGCCAGGGCATGCAGGGACACAGATGACCAGCAGGGACCTTTGGGGGGTGGGCAGGGACACACACACGCTGGCCCCTCCCCTCTGAAAGGGAAGGGGGAGAGACGGAGGCAGAGCGCTCTCTTCTCACCCAGGATCCACGGGGAACAGATGTAATGTATAAACCTGCCTGTAACTAATTAAATTATCTTAAACTAACTGTTCTTTGATTCATAATCAATAAGAATACACTACAGTAAATGGCGAGCTAGCCAGGAGTTTAATGTAACTTAATTTGCAGTGTTTTGCGAACTTCAATCTAACAAAGAGGGCAGATTTTCTGCAGAAATCTCTCTCTAGTCGATTGGTGTGTTTAAAATAAACTGTGAATCTCAGATAAGTTATAGTCAAAAGAATCTGTGTAACGGTAATCTTGTTGGAACAGAAGCAAACTTTTCATAAATCTTTGATGGGTGGTGAGAGCCGGACTTGGTAGCCCGTTTTTTGTAAAATATAGTGTTTAATGGTAAGGTTTGTTTGTACGGTATTGGAATATCGTGTGTGTGTTTGTGTAAAATTCGGTGAGGTTGTGTTTATGTGTTGGAGGACTGGGTAGTCTGTTTTATATTGTAGAAGTGAAAAACATATGAGCAGAACT
The DNA here is from genome assembly GCF_963989245.1 of Nansenia antarctica. NCBI lineage: Eukaryota > Metazoa > Chordata > Actinopteri > Argentiniformes > Microstomatidae > Nansenia > Nansenia antarctica. Next base: position 25,456 of record NW_027662508.1, on the reverse strand, counting down.
GTAGACGCCATTTCTCTTTGTCTGTGTGAGAGGACGCTATTGTGTGGGCGGCCATTTTTATGAGGGTGTTGCAGTGTACTGTCGGCGGAGTTTAGACGCCATTTTTATGAGGGAAACGTGCAGTGTACTTTCAGCGGAGTTTAGACGCCATCTTTGTGAGGGAAGCGTGAACGTAGAATATTTGAATGAGATAAATAGTGGTTTAACTGGATTGAAAGATATTGCGGTGTCGTGAAAAGTAATCGTTTATGAAAACAAATTGTGTTAAAAAGATAGAGATATGGTGAATTGATCTCGGGGTATTTTAAATAGTTTAGAGTTACGGTTAAAACATTCATAGCCTTGGCTAAGAGTTGGCGCATGCGCAATCGATGCGCGTTAGCCGGAGCACAGCTCCATCTGCTGGTCGAAATACGACAATACATTTTAAAACACTGAATCCTCAGGGAGATACAGCTGAGGTCGATGAAACAGTCCGATACATTAATAAATAGATGGTTAAATGATTGTTCTATATTAAATTACTTTAATTAATTTAATTAATTACTTATCAGTTGAATTAATTATTCAGATCATTCATTTTCTGTTTCCCAAAACAATTGATTGATTCCATAAGTTTTAAATCAATGTATATGATGATATAGTGAATAATTCTAACTAATCATTCATTCCTTTCACTTAACAAGTCGATTTCTGTACAGATTGTAATTAATAATTAATCATTCATTCCTTCCAAATAACAAGTCGATTTCTCTACAGGTTATAATTAATATTTGTAATTTACATCTTTTATTTTAGTTAGGTCATTTCCACAGTGTTTGATTAAGGAATAGCAGAATAGTACATATTTGATAATTAAGCAGTAAAAGGGTTTTTGTAAATCAGTGAATACTTAGGTGTTGACCAATCTTTGTGATTTAATAATTGTGTTGACCAGAACTGTAATTAGGATTGAATGAGTAATTAAGTGACACATTCATAAACAATTAGGAAACACATTTAAGTATAAAGTACTTACACAGAGATTAGATTTAAGTTAATACTGCACTGACATACACAAGAGGCAAGTCTGTTATTCTGAAGTTGCAGGGTTTTTGTGGGGATGGTTAATACAGTTATATTGGACTAGCATTTGTTTAGCAAACAAGACAAAATAAGGTGGGTTGTAAGAAGCGTACACCTTATCTAATATAGAATATTGTCAGCATATTGAGCCAAGTAGAATGGGGTCGAATTCCACGAAGCTGTTAAAAGATATTAGTGAACATCGTGGAATGTTGGCTACGTTATCCCCTATGGCTGTAGTGGAAAAAATGAATCCTCTTGTTAGGGAAATTAGCAAAATGTCTACGAAATGGAATAGCCGTTGGGCATACATTGAACAGCCGTGGCCGAAAGAGGGCAGCATTAATTTACAATTAATTGCAACATTGGAAATACTTATCAATGGGCACAAAGCACATCAAAGAGGAAAGATTAGATCAGAGAAACGCAAGTTAGAGTTAGCTATTTTAGATCTATTTAAGGTAGAGGGACAGAAAATAGCTCAGTGTCCTGCCCCCAGTCCCCCTCCATATGCTAAGGCACTGGAGGATCATTCCCAGAAGAAGAAGAAGGAGCCAAGGGGAAAAGGGGACGACAGGAGTGACGAGGAAGATGACAGCGAAGATGGCAGTGCAGACTCAAGTGATGACGACAATGCAGATGGAGGCTACAACTCGCAGGTCAGGAAGATGATAGCCACAGCCGAAAGGAAAGGTGGGAGAAGACGCCCGGAGAAAGAGGGAGATTGTCACCGAATGTCATCAAATACATTAAAGAACTGTCCAGTGCTGATTCGGGGTAACAAGATGGAATATCATCCGTGGCATCATACAGATTTGTCTGAAGTGATCGAGAAACTCCCAGTTCTTCAAGAGGGAGGACATTCTTGGACGGCGCAGGTCGACGTGATACTGACAGGTACGCAGCCCGCGATGGGAGACCTGAAAAGACTCTTAGCTTTTATTGCAGGATTGGATACAATGCAGGAAATATTGATGAAGGCAGGACTTCATAGATATATCAATACATCAGTTTATGATCCAGAGCTCTTCGCAGCAAACAGAGGCAGGCTGTGGAAAGCAATCAGAGAGACCTACCCTACTCACATTCACCCAGACAATATCATTGTGAAGCCACTGGGGGGGGATGAGAATCCTAGGGGTTATGTTGCCCGTATGCACGCTCAATGGAGAAATGTGACAGGGAAAGACGCTGAAGATAACCCCTTAGAAAAATCCATAATCAGGGAAAAAATACAAGAAGGGCTTCCTACCCCAGTTAAGGATAAGCTAGCAGAAGTGGTGGGGCTACGACACATGAACAAAGCTGTTTATATAGACCACGTATCTCATCACGTGGAGTTATATCGAAAGAACATTCAGATACAGAAGGCACGAGACGAAGAATCCCTCAGAATATTGACTCATTTGCAATTGACTGAAAGCGAGAGGAACATAGAGGGAGTGCAGGCTTTAGCCCCACAGCAACAGCCACCTGGAGTGCAGACTGCTACTTACCAGTCCTACTCACAGGGGCCACAAGGGGGGTATCCTGCTACTTACCAGTCCTACCCACAGGGGCCACAAGGGGGGTATCCATACCCACAAGGGCCACCAGGGGTGCAAGCGGTTCCATACCAGAGGTACACACAGCCTGGCCAAGGACCACCACCAGGGGGATGGACAGCAGCAGGGAAGGAGATGCTAGAACCATGCCAATGTGACCAGAATGGACATCTAGCCTGTGCCTGCTGCAACAGGCCCCAGGGGGGCGCAGGGGGAAGCCAAGGAGGAGGATATTGGCCCCCTACTACACCTGCTCCAGGAGTGATGAACCCTTACGGAGGCCCAGCAGCTGGCCTATAGGGGTGCCCGGAAGATCCGAGTGGGAGGTGCCAGCTGGTGGTGACACAGAAGCCTGAAGGCGCCACGCACCTCCCTATGTCTAGAGAATATGTGAAGACAATCGGATTTGAGGGAATTAAACAGCTGATTCCTACAACTGAGCTTGTAGACTTAGAGTACAAGGGACAGAGAGCAACTCTGTCAACACTTGTGTCAGAACACACGCCAACAGGGCTGCTAGGGAGAGATGCTCTATGCCAATTGAACTGTACAGTAAAATGCACACCTGACGACTGTCAGGTGACGATGCCATCCGGTGTTCAGATTCCATCGACAGCCAGAGTGATTAAGCATAGAACAGACCTACAAGCTTTGCCTTTAAAGGGAGCTGATATAGAATATTGGGTTGATGGGTCTTGTTACGGGGTAGGAGAAACTTTGTGCGCTGGGTATTCCTTAGTTAAAGCACAAAATTCAAAGTTTATTGTAGAACAGGCTGAGGCAGTTCCTCAGCCTTGCTCGGCTCAGTTGGCTGAATTGATTGCCCTCACAGAAGCATGCAACTTGGGAACCGGACGGAGAGTGACAGTGTACACCGACTCTGCCTATGCACATAATGTTTGTCATTTTAATGGAGCTGTATGGAGGGGGCGGGGTTTTAAGAGAACTGATGGTACGCCTATACAGCATCACGCACAGATCATGAAGCTGTTACAAGCCATGATGAAGCCAAAGGAATTAGCTATAGTGAAGTGTGCCACACACAGGTCTGACTCATCACATGTCACACAAGGTAACAGGGCTGCAGGGGATGCAGCCAAAGCCATTACAGGAGCAGACAAGGCAGGTAAAGGTCTTCTGGTCACACATGAAAAGCAATTACAGGGCATGGTCACACTTGAGGATTTATTGATGTTACAGAGTAGAGTAACTACGCTAGACAAGAGCGTTTGGCTAGCAAGGGGGGCAAGTCAGGATGACACAGGTCTATGGAGGAATCATGAGGGGTTGGTTGTAGCACCCTCAGATTTATTAGGCATGTTAATACAGGAAGCTCATGGATTAGCACATGTGGCTAGGGGGGAGGTAAGACGCAAGATCACCAAGAAATATGGGTTTTGGAGTCCATATTTGATGGAACAGATTGACCATGCTTTAGGTCAATGTGGGGTCTGTTGGAGAAACAACATCAGAGTGGGTACACCAGTGGTGTCTGGGCATATCCCTACCCCAATAGGGCCACGGGTGGTGGACAGGGGGGTGGATGTACAGAGTAGGCAGGATGTTGTGCCAACAGGTGCCGAGGTCCCCAGAGAACCTGAGAAGGAGGAGCTACGAGGAGATGCTGTGGTGTTGCCAGAGCCAGTGGCAATGCCAGTGTTACAGCCAGTGACATTACCGGCAGTGCCTGAAACCGAGGGGACAGTGGAAAGCTGTCCAGATGCCAATGAACCAGAAACCAACGAAGCAGAGAGTGCTGACAGTCTGGAGGTCCAGCCTGGGAGTGTCCAAAGCCTGGACACCTGTGCTACTGGGGATGCTGGCGAGTGCCTGCACCATGCTTCAGATGATGCTGAGGGCGACTCCCCAGACCTTGATCAGCGTGGGAGGGGACCAGGCGGTAGCCTTAACCTCAATGACACTGACGGACGACGACCAGTTAGGAAAAGATTAAAGACTATGAATAGGGTAGTGAAGCAGCAGATCAAAGGGAACGACGGGAATGGACAGCAGATGATAGCATGGCTGGAAACGGTCTTAGGGGCATGGGAAACTTATTTTGCCAAGATAGGAGCACCCATTATAGCAGACATGATTTTTGACTTTCTTAGGAGGCAGGGCCTCATTGACTGTTTTTGGAAAATCAGTCACTCAGTCCACGTTAATGAACTTTTCAGAAGACTAGTCCTCACCTGAGGTGAAGATCTATGCATTAATGCATTCCCTTTGTCCTATGCTTACTGTTGGAGAATTATGTGTTATGATAACTGAATGTCATTATTTGTGTATTGTTTGTTTGTTTCTATATCGTGTGATTGAGGTCAGTTGAGAAGTGATGTGGTGGTTATACAAAGCTAGGAGAGAGGTTCTGTTCCTAGCGCAACGAAAATGGAAAGCTCCTGACTATGGAAGTGTTATCAATCTGAGACAGCGGTAAAGGCTGTTCTCCAACTGGGTACAAGTGCTAGTAACCTCTGACCCCGACGCTTCAAGGACAAAGAAAACATCGGTCGTTGGAAGTTTCTGTATTGATTTGTGCATGATAAACTGTGTTTAGTTTAATTGTGATTGTTATTTTCAAAATTCTTTTTATTATTGGTTGTTTTCTATTTTTTGTTTATGATATCTTTGGTTCCTAATACTGGTCCTGGGTTGGTCTGTGTTATTGTGCTTCTTGTGTTGTGTGTTGGTGTAGTTTTTCTGTTTGTTGTTGTTTCTTTAAAAAGGAAAAAAAAAAAAAAAAAAAATTTTATTTTTTTATTTTTTTATTTTTTTATGAGGGGTTTTGTGTTTTTGTTTTTGTTTTGTGGTCGTTTAGTTTCGGAACACCCTCTGGGTGGTCCGAGGGGGGATGTGTAGTATATTTCTGTAGTATGTATGATCTATGTATGAATATGTGGTATGTTTTAGACACACACACATGCCAGGGCATGCAGGGACACAGATGACCAGCAGGGACCTTTGGGGGGTGGGCAGGGACACACACACGCTGGCCCCTCCCCTCTGAAAGGGAAGGGGGAGAGACGGAGGCAGAGCGCTCTCTTCTCACCCAGGATCCACGGGGAACAGATGTAATGTATAAACCTGCCTGTAACTAATTAAATTATCTTAAACTAACTGTTCTTTGATTCATAATCAATAAGAATACACTACACTACAACACTACTTTACATTGTTACCTAGTTAACTACAACACTACTTTACATTGTTACCTAGTTAACTACAACACCACTTTACATTGTTACCTAGTTAACTACAACACTACCGTACTTTACATTGTTACCTAGTTAACTAGAACACTACTTTACATTGTTACCTAGTTAACTAGAACACTACTTTACATTGTTACCTAGTTAACTAGAACACTACTTTACATTGTTACCTAGTTAACTAGAACACTACTTTACATTGTTACCTAGTTAACTACAACACTACTTTACATTGTTACCTAGTTAACTACAACATTACTTTACATTGTTACCTAGTTAACTACAACACTACTTTACATTGTTACCTAGTTAACTAGATCACTACGTTACATTGTTACCTAATTAACTAGAACACTACTTTATATTGTTACCTAGTTAACTAGAACACTACTTTACATTGTTACCTAGTTAACTAGAACACTACTTTACATTGTTATCTAGTTAACTAGAACACTACTTTACATTGTTACCTAGTTAACTACAACACTACTTTACATTGTTACCTAGATAACTACAACACTACTTCACATTGTTACCTAGTTAACTACAACACTACTTTACATTGTTACCTAGTTAACTACAACACTACTTTACATTGTTAGCAGGCTCACAGAACAAGCTGTGTTAGTTGACTAGCGATGTGTCGTTGATACAACACTGACATATATTCAATTTTTTCTAAATTCTGAACATCAAATCTGATGTCTGTCTGTCTGCCTGTCTGCCTGTCTGTCTGTCTGTCTGTCTGTCTGCCTGCCTGTCTGTCTGCCTGCCTGCCTGTCTGTCTGCCCGTCTGTCTGTCTGTCTGCCTGTCTGTCTGTCTGTCTGCCTGTCTGCCTGTCTGTCTGTCTGCCTGCCTGCCTGCCTGTCTGTCTGTCTGCCTGTCTGTCTGTCTGTCTGCCTGTCTGTCTGCCTGTCTGTCTGCCTGCCTGCCTGTCTGTCTGTCTGTCTCCCTGCCTGTCTGCCTGTCTGCCTGTCTGCCTGTCTGCCTGTCTGTCTGCCTTTCTGCCTGTCTGTCTGCCTGTCTATATACCTTAACTGTATATGAATACATGACCTCACCAGCACCCCCCCTTCTCTCCCTCCCTCCCCCCTTTGTTGGCCTGTAGCCAGAGATAGTGCCTCCCCCTCCCCTCCCCTCCCTCTCTCCCCCTCCCCTCCCTCTCTCCCTTCCCCTCCCCTCCCTCCCTCCCCCTCTCTCCCCCTCCCTCCCTTCCCTCCCTCCCCTCCCCTCCCCCGTTCATTCAGATTCAGTATTCAGACACATCTTACACCAGTATTATTATTATTATTATTTTTATTATTATATAAATATATATCTACACCAGTATTATTATTATGATATAAATATATATCTACACCAGTATTATTATTATATAAATATATGATGAATGAATGAATGAATGAATGAATGGTCTTTATTGTCATTAATATAGTACAGGTACCATACAACGAAATTTGGGAGGGGGGGCTCCCCTGGTGCTAGGAAAAAAAATACTAAAAACAAGAAGGGAAAAAGAGCTGGTTTACATAAATAAAGGCTATATACACTATCCACTATACTATACTATACAAATAAAACACTGTGCTGTACTCTATGCTATGCTATAAATATCCTAACATTTCCTATCTCTGAACCTTGGGGTTCAACCCGAGGGTTGTCATATTGCGCATAGTATTATTGCACATTCATTTAAAGTGTCGCAGTTTGCAGGTTTGAAATGTTCACAGTTGTGTTTCAGTATTGCACTTGATTACAATCTAGTACTAGCTGCCATCAAATTGTCTAGATTGTCCAGGGCCTAGAACCTAGGTCTTTGCTGTGTTCAGGGCCTGAATGGCCCTAGGGTAGAAGCTGAGCTTCAGTCTATTTGTCCTTGCGGACATGGTCCTGAACCGCCTGCCCGAGGGCAGCCGAACAAAGTGTTCGTTCCCAGGGTGGGATGGGTCTCTGGAGATCTTGGAGGCCTTCCTGAGGCAGCGTGTGTTGTACATATAAATATATAAATATATATCTACACCAGTATTATTATTATATAAATATATATCTACACCAGTATTATATAAATATATATCTACACCAGTATTATTATTATGTAATTAAATATCTACACCAGTATTATTATTATATAAATATA
>NW_027662509.1:17500-27191 GCF_963989245.1 Nansenia antarctica | reverse complement strand
TCCAATGACGCGTTGCGTTCCTCGCTAATGAATAATCAAAACGGCGGGGGGGGAGGCCGGGGGAGGCCGGGGAGGTGGGGGGACCCCAGGGGGAGGCCGGTGAAAGCTAATTTGGGGAATTAGCCTGTGGGTTTACCCCATCACCCCCCCCCCCTGACAACCAGCCCCCCCCAACACCACCCACCGCCATCCCCCCCCCCCCCACTATACCCCCCCCCCCCCCACCGCGCCCTCTGAAACATTCCTTTTCTCTGAATGAGATGCAGCCATGGACTGGCACCCAAATTAGCCTCCCTGGTCGACCAAATCAGCGCGTTATTTTTCAAAGAAAGAAAGAAAGACAGACAGAATGAAAGAAAGAGAAAACCTTGCTTTGATTGAACCTCTTACCAGTGCTGCTTTACCTCTGGTCTCATCATAGAGAGCTGGAGCAGCTCTCTCTCTCTCTCTCTCTCTCTCTCTCTCTCTCTCTCTCTCCATTTCTTTCTCTTTCTGTTCTTCTACCTGTCTGTTAACGCAATATTCAGAGGTGAGAGTTTTCAGGGAGAGAAAGCTGCACTTCCCTTTCACCGCGATCTTCGTGTGTGTGTGTGTGTGTGTGTGTGTGTGTGTGTGTGTGTGTGTGTGTGTGTGTGTGTGTGTGTGTGAGTGAGTGAAGAACCTCCAGATGTTGAAGGATTGAGAAGGAAAACAGAGGAACATCAATGGCAGGTCTATAGGTGAACCTAGACACACACACACTCACACACACACACTCACACACACACACTCAACACACACACACACACACACACACACACACACACACACACACACACACACACACACACGTGTTGGGGCTGTTTGATCTACAGGTGGAATTAGACTAGACTATTCAATCAAGATTCAAAGAAAGTCTGCTTGACAAACTCAGGGTTATTTTATGAAGTTTGTGTGTGTGTGTGTGTGGTGTGTGTGTGTGTGTGTGTGTGTGTGTGTGTGTGTGTGGGAGTGTGTGTGTGTGTGTGTGTGTGTTTAGGTTCACCTATAGACCTTCCATTGATGGTTCTCTGTTTTCCTTCTCAATCCTTCAACATCTGGAGGTTCTTCACTCACTCACTCACACACGCACACACACACACACACACACACACACACACACACACACACACACACACACACACACACACACACACACACACACACACACACACACACACACACACACACACACACACCACACACACACACACACACACACACACACACACACACACACACACACACACACACAGGTAGACAGACAGGCAGACAGGCAGACAGGCAGGCAGGTAGACAGACAGACAGACAGGCAGGTAGACAGGCAGGCAGACAGGCAGACAGGCAGACAGGCAGACAGGCAAACACGCATGGAGGCAGGCAGGAAGGCAGACAGACAGACAGACAACCAGACAACCAGACAGGGTCTAACCTCCTCTATCACTCTACCTCTCTCTCCATCTGTACAAGTGACTGAACCACATGTCGGGGAGAACCCCTGCACCCCGCCCCCCCCATAACTTTTGAACCGTTTTTCCTAGAAAGACCAAATCAACACGGGCAGACTGGCAGGCAACACTCATCATCTAATATAAATATAAAAATGAATTTTTATAATATTTATCTGTTATCGCATGTCTGTTATTCATTATGTTTTATTTGCCAATTTTGTAACCCGTATCTGTCCTGGTGAGCTTTCTTGGCCAGCTCTCCCGCGAAAAAGAGATTTTAATTTCAAGGGACCTCCTGGTTAAATAAAGGCTACATTAAAAAAAAAAAAAATAATGCATAAAATGCCTACCTCATGTTTTTTGAAGCTGAGTGTGTTCCCCCAATGATAGGTGAACCCGGGGAAGGGAAGGTGCCGAACTCGTTAAACCTTGAATAAGGGATCACCCTGTGTGTGTGTGTGTGTGTGTGTGTGTGTGTGTAGGGTTAGGGTCCATGGCCTCATCTCTCATCTTAAAACCAAACTCATGTTGTAGGCCCTCCTCCGAACTGAAACTGGGCCCCCCCATCTCATTTCTTTATGTCCAGTCCAGCATAATTCCCTTGCTAAGTAAATGTTTGTAGTTAGCAGTGCATGTGTGTGTGTGTGTGTGTGTGTGTGTGTGTGTGTTGTGTGTGTGTGTAGCAGTGTGTGTGTAGGTAGTAGTGTGTGTGTGTGTGTGTGTGTGTGTGTTTGTAGCAGTGTGTGTTTAAGTAGCAGTATGTGTGTGTAGGTAGCTGTGTGTGTAGGTAGCAGTGTGTGTGTGTGTGTGTGTGTGTGTAGTTAGCTGTGTGTGTGTGTGTAACGGTTTGTTTGTTTGTAGTTAGCAGTGCTTGTGTGTGGTGTGTGTGTGTGTGTGTGTGTGTGTGTGTGTGGACTGGCAGCAGAGTGACACATGTGCCTTTGTGTGTCAGTGTTGGCATCGCTGACACCACGCCCCTGAGCTGTGATCCTGTGCCAGCGGGGGCGGGGGGGCGGGGGGGGGGGGGGGGGGGGGTGGCTAAGGGGGGGCACCGGGGCAGGGGGCGTACCCTTTTCTCTTCTCACCACCTTCCTCTTTATGCTGGTTAAAGTGATTGTAAGGAAGTCAGAATGAAAGCAGCTCACTAATGGCGCTTTTCCACTACCAACCCGAACTGGGCCGCATTTGCATCCGTGCCGTGCCGTGCCGTGCCGTGCCGTGCCGTGCCGTGCCGTGCCGTGCCGTGCCGTGCCGTGCCGTACTTTCAGAAACGCTTCTCCATTATACTGAGCGACCCGGGACTGTAGGTGGAGTTACATGTCATAAGAGCACTTCACTGTAATAAGTGCCGCTATACAGCTCAACAGGGAAATGCGATAAGAATTATGTCAAAATGCAGCACTATCATGCACAGATCAGCCTTAAAACATGTAACGTTAAGTGCCTATTACTTGCCGCTTTCAGTTCGTTACATCAACGGGGGAAATGCGAGATGAACTCTACGCGAGTTCCATAAATTCCTCAGTTGAACGGAAAGTCCTAAAGTGTTCCCCCTTTCCACTGGTAATAAGGAATTGGCAAGAATAGATCGATATAAATAGATCAACATTTAAAAACAGATGAAGAGAATGATTGCAATATAGACATAAAAGTGTTATTACTGGAACTGTATTCTATTAGCGGGATAAAGCACTCTCTCTATTTCGGGCTAAACTGTGCAGTGTAGCCGGCGTCCTGGTTCCTCCAGCAACCGGACACTTCCATAAATAACAACAAATATGTAATATGTAAATATGTATAATACCACGTTCATTGATAAAATGAAGCCAGGGATGGAAAGGGGTGATGGCAGTTTTAGAAGGGGGATGATGAAGCGCTGGAATATGGAACGGCACAGCACAACGGGGGGAAATGCGATAAGAAGTATGTCAAAATGCAGCACCATCATGCACAGATCAGCCTTAAAACATGTAACGTTAGATATATAACGTTATACAGGGAGCGATGTATTTCTACGGAAAGGCTGTGCTTCTCTCATTGTGTGTGCTTTGTGTGTTGTGTGTGCTTCTCTCATTGGAATGACGCGGGGCGCGGGGCTCAAGCGCTGTCTTGCTGGTAGTCAAATATATTTATTTATACAGCATATGGATGTTACGTGCCTGTTACTTGCCGCTTTCAGTTCGAGTAGATTTGTAGTTTAGATCTCGCAAACAGGGATAAAGGGAGCAAGACGCAAATCTGCATTTGGCTGAGTGAACGGCGAGTGAACGGGTGAAAATGCCTGGGGGGGGGGGGGGTGGCTAAGGGGGGCACCGGGGCAGGGGGCGTACCCTTTTCTCTTCTCACCACCTTCCTCTTTATGCTGGTTAAAGTGATTGTAAGGAAGTCAGAATGAAAGCAGCTCACTAATGGCGCTTTTCCACTACCAACCCGAACTGGGCCGCATTTGCATCCGTGCCGTGCCGTGCCGTGCCGTGCGTGCCGTGCCGTGCCGTGCGTACTTTCAGAAACGCTTCTCCATTATACTGAGCGACCCGGGACTGTAGGTGGAGTTACATGTCATAAGAGCACTTCACTGTAATAAGTGCCGCTATACAGCTCAACAGGGGAAATGCGATAAGAATTATGTCAAAATGCAGCACTATCATGCACAGATCAGCCTTAAAACATGTAACGTTAAGTGCCTATTACTTGCCGCTTTCAGTTCGTTACATCAACGGGGGAAATGCGAGATGAACTCTACGCGAGTTCCATAAATTCCTCAGTTGAACGGAAAGTCCTAAAGTGTTCCCCTTTCCACTGGTAATAAGGAATTGGCAAGAATAGATCGATATAAATAGATCAACATTTAAAAACAGATGAAGAGAATGATTGCAATATAGACATAAAAGTGTTATTACTGGAACTGTATTCTATTAGCGGGATAAAGCACTCTCTCTATTTCGGGCTAAACTGTGCAGTGTAGCCGGCGTCCTGGTTCCTCCAGCAACCGGACACTTCCATAAATAACAACAAATATGTAATATGTAAATATGTATAATACCACGTTCATTGATAAAATGAAGCCAGGGATGGAAAGGGGTGATGGCAGTTTTAGAAGGGGGATGATGAAGCGCTGGAATATGGAACGGCACAGCACAACGGGGGAAATGCGATAAGAAGTATGTCAAATGCAGCACCATCATGCACAGATCAGCCTTAAAACATGTAACGTTAGATATATAACGTTATACAGGGAGCGATGTATTTCTACGGAAAGGCTGTGCTTCTCTCATTGTGTGTGCTTTGTGTGTTGTGTGTGCTTCTCTCATTGGAATGACGCGGGGCGCGGGGCTCAAGCGCTGTCTTGCTGGTAGTCAAATATATTTATTTATACAGCATATGGATGTTACGTGCCTGTTACTTGCCGCTTTCAGTTCGAGTAGATTTGTAGTTTAGATCTCGCAAACAGGGATAAAGGGAGCAAGACGCAAATCTGCATTTGGCTGAGTGAACGGCGAGTGAACGGTGAAAATGCCTGGGGGGGGGGGGGGTGGCTAAGGGGGGCACCGGGGCAGGGGGCGTACCCTTTTCTCTTCTCACCACCTTCCTCTTTATGCTGGTTAAAGTGATTGTAAGGAAGTCAGAATGAAAGCAGCTCACTAATGGCGCTTTTCCACTACCAACCCGAACTGGGCCGCATTTGCATCCGTGCCGTGCCGTGCCGTGCCGTGCCGTGCCGTGCCGTGCCGTACTTTCAGAAACGCTTCTCCATTATACTGAGCGACCCGGGACTGTAGGTGGAGTTACATGTCATAAGAGCACTTCACTGTAATAAGTGCCGCTATACAGCTCAACAGGGGAAATGCGATAAGAATTATGTCAAAATGCAGCACTATCATGCACAGATCAGCCTTAAAACATGTAACGTTAAGTGCCTATTACTTGCCGCTTTCAGTTCGTTACATCAACGGGGGAAATGCGAGATGAACTCTACGCGAGTTCCATAAATTCCTCAGTTGAACGGAAAGTCCTAAAGTTTCTCACTATGGGTAATAAGGAATTGGCAAGAATAGATCGATATAAATAGATCAACATTTAAAAACAGATGAAGAGAATGATTGCAATATAGACATAAAAGTGTTATTACTGGAACTGTATTCTATTAGCGGGATAAAGCACTCTCTCTATTTCGGGCTAAACTGTGCAGTGTAGCCGGCGTCCTGGTTCCTCCAGCAACCGGACACTTCCATAAATAACAACAAATATGTAATATGTAAATATGTATAATACCACGTTCATTGATAAAATGAAGCCAGGGATGGAAAGGGTGATGGCAGTTTTAGAAGGGGGATGATGAAGCGCTGGAATATGGAACGGCACAGCACAACGGGGGAAATGCGATAAGAAGTATGTCAAAATGCAGCACCATCATGCACAGATCAGCCTTAAAACATGTAACGTTAGATATATAACGTTATACAGGGAGCGATGTATTTCTACGGAAAGGCTGTGCTTCTCTCATTGTGTGTGCTTTGTGTGTTGTGTGTGCTTCTCTCATTGGAATGACGCGGGGCGCGGGGCTCAAGCGCTGTCTTGCTGGTAGTCAAATATATTTATTTATACAGCATATGGATGTTACGTGCCTGTTACTTGCCGCTTTCAGTTCGAGTAGATTTGTAGTTTAGATCTCGCAAACAGGGATAAAGGGAGCAAGACGCAAATCTGCATTGGCTGAGTGAACGGCGAGTGAACGGTGAAAATGCCTGGACGGCACAGCTTGGGATTCCATTGAAGTTACAGGGAACGATGTGTGAAAGAGGTTTAAATGTTGAAAATAACAGTAATACCATGTGCATTGATAAAATGACATAAGGGATGAAAAGGGGAGATGGCAGTTTTAGAAGGGGGGTGATGAAGCGCGCTGGACTGAGGGACAGCATAGGCACAGCACATCGCCATAATAGCGATTTTTTTGTTATGCTTGTTGTAAATAAAAGTTCTATGATGCATTGAAATGACATTAAACTAAAATAATACGATGGTTAGCATAACTTTTCTAATCTTTAAAGTTATTACAGAAACAGTAAGTGACATTTTCCTAGAGCGAAATCTGTTGTGGTATTTAAAGATGGCGGTTAGCGAAGAAATCTATGAACATGGGATGACGATTTCCATTGACCAATCAACGGTGTGCAGCGTCACACGTCACACGCAGCCTGGCAAAAAACCTTTCCCCAACTTTCGCTACCCATCTCGAACAAGAATTATTTTAGTTCTTGTTCGGCACAGGTACCAGAAATGGCACGGGTACTTTTGGCAGTGGAAAAAGGATAATAAACCAGGCCAGCCCGGGTCGACCCGGGCTAGCCCTGTAGTGGAAAAGCACCATTAAAGGAGGTCTGGGTCTGGTCTGGCTGGGTCTGGTCTGGGTCTCATCTGATCCGGTCTGGGTCTGGTCTGGGTCTAGGTCTGGTCTGGTCTGGTCTGGTCTGGGTCCGGTCTGGGTCTGTTCTGGTCTGGTCTGGGGTCTGGTCTGGGTCTGGTCTGGGTCTGTTCTGGTCTGGTCTGGGTCTGGTCTGGGTCTGGGTCTGGTCTGGGTCTGGTCTGGGTCTGTTCTGGTCTGGTCTGGGTCTAGGTCTGGTCTGGTCTGGTCTGGTCTGGGTCTGGTCTGGGTCTGTTCTGGTCTGGTCTGGGTCTGGTCTGGTCTGGGTCTGGTCTGGGTCTGTCTGGTCTAGTCTGAGTGCTTCCATGGAGAATGTCAGAGTTGAGCCTTTGTGGTAACTTGTTCTGGTTGAGGCGCTTTGAAATAACAGAGCTGTGTGTGTGTGTGTATGTGTCAGAGTGTGTGTGTGTGTGTGTGTGTGTGTGTGTGTGTGTGAGAGTCAGTGACTGACTGTGTACACAATTGGCATGCTAAAGCGCTGTTCCCTGAATGAAGCTTTAAAACCCATTATCCTTTAGTCTGAAGGAATGGGTGGTGGTGGTGGGGGGGTGGGGGGAGAGAGAAAGAGAAAGAAACAGAGTGAGGGGGGGGGGGTCATTTCAGCTGGTAATGAGGGACATGCAGGACTCGGAGCCCCAGAGCGGTGAGGCTGATTGAACATGTCTCTCTCCCTGGTCCATCTCTTTATCCAGACACCTCTGGAGGCCTGAAAGAGTTTAGTAACCTTGTCTTTATAGCGCTCCCCCGCCTCTTCTCTCCTCTACTGCCCTCTTCCCTCTCTCCTCTCTCTCTCTCTCTCTCTCTCTCTCTCTCTCTCTCTCTCTCTCTCTCTCTCTCTCTCTCTCTCTCTCTCTCTCTCTTTCTCTCTGGTAGTTTCAAAGTCCCCCCCCGCCCTTGGGGCCCAGTGTGTCTGTAGAAAGGCCCAGGGTGGGGTGCTGTGGGCAGGGGGGGGGGGCTCTGGGTGGGGGTGCATGGAGGTAGGGGGCTCTGGGTGGGGGTAGGGGGGGCAGGGGGCTCTGGGTGGGGGGTGCAGGGTGGGGGTGCAGGGTGGGTAGGGGGGCCCCCTTCTCTTCATTGAATGGATGAATATATCACACTCTAGCATACATCGATGCTCCTCTGTACACACGCACACACACACACACACACACACACACATACACACACACCTAAATCAAGCATCAGACCTCAAAATGATGTCTATATTCTTTATTTCTATATTCTGTAGTTTCTATAGTTCTATATTAGTTGAATATCAGCCCGTATTTAATCCCAGTGTGTTGATGTTCCTCCAATGTTTTTTTGTGATGAGAAGGACTGAAACTCTGAGAGGAGAGGAGAGGAGAGGAGAGGAGAGGGAGACTGAGAGTAGAGGAGAGGAGAGGAGAGGAGAGGAGAGGAGGACTGAGAGGAGGGGAGGAGAACTAAGGAGAGGAGAGGAGGACTGAGAGGAGGGGAGGAGAGGAGGACTGAGGAGAGGAGAGGAGGACTGAGAGGAGGGGAGGAGAGGAGGACTGAGACTCTGAGAGGAGAGGAGTGAAGCGTTGGCATCGCAAGGAAAACAAACCCTCCAACTTTAATTACTGAATTCCAAAAGGAAGTGCTAATTAAAGAGGTGTTTTTACAGCTGCAGCAGAACGGTCAGAGAGGAGGGGGAGGAGGGGGAGGGGGGTGCTCTCAGGCGAGGAGAGAGAGAGAGAGAGAGAGAGAGAGAGAGAGAGAGAGAGAGAGAGAGAGGGGGCTGGAGAGAGTGAGAGAGAGAGAGAGAGAGAGAGAGAGAGGGGGCTGGGAGAGAGTGAGAGAAAGAGGGAGAGAGAGAGGGATGGCACAGGCAGACCTGGCTCTCAAGACAAGACATACTGTGCACCCACTGCACACAAAATGAGGTGGAAATAGAGCTGCACTTTCTAACTACCTGCCAACTGTACAAAGACATCAGAGACACATACTTCCCACTGATTACAAACACCCACAAAGATTTTATGGACATAATGATAAAAAATTGCCATATCCTCATCCATTGTTCCCCTCACTGTCCCACCCTCAAAACTCAAAGGCTTCGGTCACCGTGCCTTTTCACGAGCTGCACCCCGCCTCTGGAACTCTCTCCCTCAACCACTCAGAGACTCACCCTCACTCCTCACTTTTAAATCCCACCTCAAAACCTACCTGTTCTCCCATGCCTACAGCCTCCCCTACCCCTAGCCATCTCCCCCATCCCGGCGCCCCCCCCCTGGACACGCATACAACCTCCCCTACCCCTACCCATCTCCCCTAACCCTGCCACCCCCCTGATATCCATACAGCCTCCCCTACCCCTAACCACCTCCCCTGTCCCTACCACCCCCCCCCCCCCCTCCCCGTTCGCTGACTCTGTGTTCCATGTTACTTGTTGTTTTTGTGTTTTCCGTATCTCCTATATTGTCAGCGTCTTTGAGCCTCGGAAAAGCGCTATATAAATCCAATGAATTATTATTATTATTATTATTATTATTATTATTATTATTATTATTATTATTATTATTATATCTGCTTGTGAAGTAAAACAATGTGCAAACACAGCAGCAAGATTTGTTATCTGTTGTGACAGTAAAAGGGACACAGTTGTGAGAATTTAACGTTGGAGTCTAACCACCATTAGACTGTAAATAAGTTTAATCATTTCTTTATTCTAGTATATCTTTATTTGTATGTACATTACATTCTTTTTAGTTTTTAGTTTTTACCTTCACACTTGCTTTGGCAATGCAAATGTATGTTTCCCATGCCAATAACCCTAACCCCTTTAAAATTGTAA
>NW_027662509.1:10000-12500 GCF_963989245.1 Nansenia antarctica | reverse complement strand
TCTGGTTCCAGCTGCGAACCAACTTTTCAGGCTCCGATGTATTTTCGGTCTGAACGCGCCGACCGGTTCCAGGCTAGGTTCGCTGTGAAACCCCTAACACACACACACACACACACACATACACACACACACACACACACACACACACACACACACACACATACACACACACACACACACACACACACATACACACATACACACACATACACACACACACACACACACACACTCATCCCCTACACATCATTATTTTTAATTTGTTTTATTTACAAGTCTCATTGAGATTAAAAATCTGTTTTACAAGAGCGTCCTGGCCAAGACAGGCAGCAGCACAGTTAACAGGGTCGCAGACATAAAAACAACATATAACAATTTACAATGAAAATGTATTTATAGATTACAGAATCATAAAATATTCATCAATATTTGTCACAAGCCATCAACAGCAGGGAACACACAGGATATGAATCAGCCAAAACATCTACAGCCAGATGTGCCTGCCTCCCAAGTCTTTTAGGCCAGGCAGGGCAGGTTTGTTTGTACAGCACATTTCATACAACAGGGGCAATTCAAAGTGCTTTACATGCATTATTTAAAGATGCAGCAAGAGGAGCATAGTAAGAAAAAGAAAAATGAATGAATAAAAGCAAATATAAGTAGTAAATAACATTTTAAATACAATAGTATTACAATATGACAATAGTTAATGGATAAAAGACATTGATAGAAGTGTTTGTATTTAATTAATTAATTATTTAATTAATTTAAATTTAACTGCTGCAAAACATGAAGGTTTTTAGCTTAGATTTAAATATGTTTAAGTTTGGGCCTGTTTGATTTCTTCAGGGAGTCTGTTCCAGGAGCGTGCAACAGCGTGACTGAAAGCTAGTGCACAGTGTTTTGTTTTATTATTACTTTAAATCCAGTGAGACCAATCTCCCGAAGATTCAGGTAATTTTGTGACTGATTCCAAGCAGAGGGAACAGCATACTTAAACACCATTCTCTCAGTACAGACTTTAGGGACATAGTAGGAATATGTCCTGGAAGCCAAGACAACATCTTTATTTCGGCCCTCAATATCTTTCTGAAGAATGTAGATCCTTAACCCTAACCTCAACCCCAACCCCTGACCCTAACCTTCACCCCTAAGCCTAACATTACCCATAACCCTCTCCCTTGATAACAGAATAATCAGTCAAATATTCACTCTTGTGGTGGTATACATGTAGCCAATGTCCCCTGCAGTACGTGCATCTAGTGCTTACAGGTGGCTGTACTCTGCAGTATGTCCATCTAGTGCTTACAGGTGCTGTACTCTGCAGTATGTCCATCTAGTGCTTACAGGTGCTGTACTCTGCAGTATGTCCATCTAGTGCTTACAGGTGGCTGTGCTCTGCAGCATGCCCATCTAGTGCCTTGGCCTCTGTGTGTGAGCCTTGAAGAGCACACAAGTATGCAGGGAATCTAAAACACACACACACACACACACACACACACACACACACACACACACAGACCAGAATAGAACCCTGATTAAGAACGCGGCGTGGAACCCAGACGCCACGCGAGCCCGCGTCTTTGATGCGCCCCGGCTGCCTTGGTTACCATAGCGACGGATGCGGCTCCTTCACAACAAACAGAAATACGCTCGCTCACACATGCACACGCGCACACACACACACTCACACACGCACGCATGCACACACACATGCTGGCCTGAAACCCGCTCCTCTCATCTGAATCCTATGTGTGTGTGTGTGTGTGTGTGTGTGTGTGTGTGTGTGTGTGTGTGTGTGTGTGTGCCAGTGCGTGCCAACCCTGAATGTTAGCTCACCCTCACACTTGGCTGCCCTGGGCTTTGTTTTCCTCTAGCGCTATGCTATCAGTGTGCTGTGGAGGATAGCTTAGCTTAGCTAGCTGTCCTGGCTGGCTCTCTATGGCACGTGAATGGGTGCTAGTGTTAGCATAGCATGCTAGGGGCTAATGACTCTGCCAGGCGCCATTCATCTTCATTGATGGTGATGATGTGTGTGTGTGTGTGTGTGTGTGTGTGTGTGCGCGTGCGCGCGTGTGCGTATGTGTGTGTGTGTGTCAGTGTCAGAGTGAGGCCTGGGGCAGGGTGCTGATGAGAGAGGGCTCATTAAACAGCAAGAGGATACCGCCTCACAAACCACAGGAAACACTCCCAATCTCTCTGTGTGTGTGTGTGTGTGTGTGTGTGTGAGACCACAGGAAACCTATGCTACTGAAGAAGTAGTGCTTCCGAAGCGTCAACAGAGCACACATTACTCAGTGACACTCTCACACACACACACACACACACACACACACACACACACACACACACACACATACACGTATGAAACGAGTTTAACATGCTAGAAGTCCCAGCAGTTGTCAAATTTCAAGATGTTATTACTGTAGGAAGAGAGAGAGCCTCCCAGCCTCCCAGCCTCCCCCCAACCCCTCCAGCCTCCCAGCCTCCCTCCAGCCTC
>NW_027662510.1:52500-60000 GCF_963989245.1 Nansenia antarctica | reverse complement strand
CCCTCTCCCTCTCCCTCCCTCCCTCTCCCTCCCTCCCTCCCTCTCCCTCCCTCTCCCCCTCTCCCTCCCTCTCCCCCTCCCTCCCTCTCCCTCCCTCCCTCCCCCTCCCTCTCCCTCCCTCTCTCCCTCCCTCTCCCTCCCTCCCCCTCCCTCCCTCTCCCTCCCTCTCTCCCTCCCTCTCCCTCCCTCCCTCCCTCTCCCCCTCCCTCCCTCTCCCCCTCCCTCCCTCCCTCCCTCCCTCCCTCTCCCTCCCTCCCTCTCCCCCTCTCCCTCCCTCTCCCTCCCCCTCCCTCTCCCTCCCTCCCCCTCTCCCTCCCTCCCTCCCTCTCCCTCCCTCCCTCCCTCTCCCTCCCTCCCTCTCCCTCCCTCTCCCTCTCCCTCCCTCCCTCTCCCTCCCTCTCCCTCCCTCCCTCTCCCTCCCTCCCTCTCCCCCTCCCTCCCTCCCCCCCAGCCCTCCCGGTGGCCCTGGCCCAGCGCCTGCCTAACGTGGCTCTGCTGGTGACGTCCCACGGCGGTCACATCGGGTTCCTGGAGGGCCTGTTTCCCCGGGGGGAGGGCTACATGGACCGCCTGCTGGGACAGTTCCTCCAGGCTGCCTTCGACCACCCGGGGGCTCTGAGGGGGGCCGCAGGCCTGGGGGGGGAGGAGCCTGGGGGACTGACCCCCCCCGGGCCCTGAGGGGGGCCTGCAGCCTGGGGGGAGCTGGGGAAGGAGCTTGGGGGGGGAGCCTGGGGACTGACCCCCCCGGGCCCTCAGGCCACGCCCCCTGCTGGCCATGCCCCCTGCTGGCCATGCCCCCTGCTGGCCACGCCCCCTGCTGGCCACGTGATCAGCTCCAAGGTGTTTTTTTCCAAGGCTGACTGACTGACCAATAGGGCTTTGCCCTATGAGTGGAACTGACCTCAGCTGCACTACGACTCCCACAATCCCCCTCTGCATCATCCTCTCAGGGTCTCATCCGGCCGGTCTGACAGGCGTGGTCGTGGTGTCCTAACGCCTTACTGTCCCTCTGAACACAACGAGATGTCATCTAGTCATGTAGTCATGTATATGTTAGAGTCATCTAGTATGTTATGTAAGGTTAGTTCTTATGTAAGGGGTTTAACGATGTGTTTTATGACCTGCAGTCACAATCAATCTATTTCACAGTTCTCCCCTATCCTTTTCTTTTCAAATAATTGATTTAGTGTAAATTAAATTATTAGTGTGATTTTTAACAGAATATCCTATCCTTATGCACAGCTACGGGCACAGCATTATGAAGAAAAACTTGAACTGAAAATGAAAATGTATCTTTTATCTTTTAGCATTTCTGATTTTATTGAAGTATTATTCTGTTTGAGTGGTTGGTGCTGTACTCCTGTGGAGAGAGGCTGGGCCTAACTCTTACTCTTACCCTAACCCTAACTCTAACCCTGACCCTGACCCTGACCCTGACCCTAACCCTAACCCTAACCCTGACCCTAACCCTAACCCTAACCCTAACCCTAACTCTAACCCTAACCCTGACCCTGACCCTAACCCTAACCCTGACCCTGACCCTAACCCTGACCCTAACCCTAACCCTAACCCTAACCCTAACCCTGACCCTGACCCTAACCCTGACCCTGACCCTAACCCTGACCCTGACCCTGACCCTGACCCTAACCCTAACCCTGACCCTGACCCTGACCCTAACCCTAACCCTAACCCTAACCCTAACCCTGACCCTAACCCTAACCCTGACCCTGACCCTGACCCTAACCCTGACCCTAACCCTGACCCTGACCCTGACCCTGACCCTGACCCTAACCCTGACCCTGACCCTGACCCTGACCCTGACCCTAACCCTGACCCTGACCCTGACCCTAACCCTGACCCTGACCCTGACCCTAACCACTACTGCTATTGGTCTGGTCTAGAACTACTGCTATTGGTCTGGTCTAGCTGGTCTGGTCTAGGTGAGGGTTAGAGGTAGGACTGCTGCTGTTCTTTTGTGTTTTAAAGCATTACTGATTATTATTTGATTACTTTGAAGGGGTTTGGATTGTCAATTCAAATTAGCTGATTTATTGATAATATTCATAATCCTAAAATTGAGAAAATGTTTTTTATTTTTTTAGTTTTGAGAATTAAAATGTAAATTCTCCTGAACTCAATTTTGACCTCCGACCTCATTGCACATCAATTCAAAGAAAACCTTTTTGTATGTTATAATGTGAAGAATGATGTACCTGATATATTTAATACGTTATAATGTGATGGATGATGTACCTGATATATTTAATACGTTGAAGCAAAACTGAAGATTGTATGTAATGATGCTGTCAGAGACTGGTTCTGTCAAGGTGTTAACCCTAACAGGGTTAGACCAGGGTTAGACCAGGGTTAGGACCAGGTTTAGACCAGGGTTAGACCAGGGTTAGACCAGGGTTACACCAGGGTTAGACCAGGGTTAGACCAGGGTTAGGACCAGGGTTAGACCAGGGTTAGACCAGGGTTAGACCAGGGTTACACCAGGGTTAGACCAGGGTTAGACCAGGGTTAGACCAGGGTTAGGACCAGGGTTAGACCAGGGTTAGGACCAGGGTTAGACCAGGGTTAGGCCAGGGTTAGGCCAGGGTTAGACCAGGGTTAGACCAGGGTTAGACCAGGGTTGGACCAGGGCTAGACCAGGGTTAGACCAGAGTTAGACCAGGGTTAGACCAGGGTTAGACCAGGGTTAGACCAGGGTTAGGACCAGGGTTAGACCAGAGTTAGACCAGGGTTAGACCAGGGTTAGACCAGGGTTAGACCAGGGTTGGACCAGGGTTAGACCAGGGTTACACCAGGGTTAGACCAGGGTTGGACCAGGGTTACACCAGGGTTAGACATGGGTTAGATGTACCAGCTGGATATGAGTTTCAATCTGGCAACACAATCAGATCTTTTCCGTTGCTGTTTGTTTCCACATTCTAGAATGTTCCTGAGCAAAGTTCAACATTCTCGAATGTTCCTGAGCAAAGTTCGGCTAAGCTAGGGTTAGCACTGTAGACTAGCTAGGGTTAGCACTGTAGACTAGCTAGGGTTAGCACTGTAGACTAGCTAGGGTTAGCACTGTAGACTAGCTAGGGTTAGCACTGTAGACTAGCTAGGGTTAGCACTGTAGACTAGCTAGGGTTAGCACTGTAGACTAGCTAGCCCCTAGCTGCTAGGCCATCATAATGAGGAACGTCAAGCAACTTGCAGACAAACATGTTTGCTAGCTGTCCTCATCGGGTGGTGTTGGGCTTCAAACCCAAGTAGAACCCCCCCCCCCCCCCCCCATTTGTTTAGTTCTAGTCCCTCTACTGCTGTACTCATCCTGACCTGTCTGGTTATGTAGATGTGATCTGAAGCGTTCTGTCACTTTGGTCTGCAGTGTTACTCTGCCTGGCAATACATTGAATGGAGGATATACACACAAAGCTCTGACTACCTAAATGATTATTATTATTATGAATAGCTACATGTAACATGCCTTATACGCTTTTACCTTTGCCCAAGGACGAAACCATTGGTCTGCTCTATAGGAAGGGTGTGTGTGACAATTTAGTGATTTAATCATTGGAAAGACTTGCTTAGAATGTATTGTTTTGTTGTTTTGATTTGTTTGACATTTGTTTTGATTTGTTTGAAATGTGCACATGTTTGTTTTGATGACATGTTATTATGGGCATTATTAAACAGAACCTGTCTGTAATATGTTGGTTATTGGTATCTAATATGTTGGTTATTGGTATGTAATATGTTGGTTATTGATATGTAATATGCACAATGTACATGATGAACATTTGTGACACAGTCTGATCGTTTGGTCCGCATGTCGGCAACCAATCAAAATGTTCTAACTTCTTTTGAAACACAGAACTACGTTTCAACGTTGTTGAGAATCACAACACAAACTCGCTAGTCAAGCCAAAACACTGCAGCAATGCAATGGTTTGGGTGAGTAATCCCCACTGCTACCTAGTTAACTAGAACACTACTTTACATTGTTACCTAGTTAACTAGAACACTACTTTACATTGTTACCTAGTTAACTAGAACACTACTTTACATTGTTACCTAATTAACTAGAACACTACTTTACATTGTTACCTAGTTAACTAGAACACTACTTTACATTGTTACCTAGTTAACTAGAACACTACTTTACATTGTTAACTAGAACACTACTTTACATTGTTACCTAGTTAACTAGAACACTACTTTACATTGTAACCTGGTTAACTAGAACACTACTTTACATTGTTACCTAGTTAACTACAACACTACTTTACATTGTTACCTAGTTAACTAGAACACTACTTTACATTGTTACCTAGTTAACTAGAACACTACTTTACATTGTTACCTAGTTAACTAGAACACTACTTTACATTGTTACCTAGTTAACTAGAACACTACTTTACATTGTTACCTAGTTAACTAGAACACTACTTTACATTGTTACCTAGTTAACTAGAACACTACTTTACATTGTTACCTAGTTAACTACAACACTACTTTACATTGTTACCTAGTTAACTAGAACACTACTTTACATTGTTACCTAGTTAACTACAACACTACTTTACATTGTTACCTAGTTAACTAGAACACTACTTTACATTGTTACCTAGTTAACTAGAACACTACTTTACATTGTTACCTAGTTAACTAGAACACTACTTTACATTGTTACCTAGTTAACTACAACACTACTTTACATTGTTACCTAGTTAACTAGAACACTACTTTACATTGTTACCTAGTTAACTACAACACTACTTTACATTGTTACCTAGTTAACTAGAACACTACTTTACATTGTTACCTAGTTAACTAGAACACTACTTTACATTGTTACCTAGTTAACTAGAACACTACTTTACATTGTAACCTAGTTAACTAGAACACTACTTTACATTGTTACTGTTGTGAAGGCCCACAGTTTAGTGCCGGTTTAGTTTCCCCAAACCAGCCCTATTTTGCCCCAGTTATTTCTTTGTTATTTTCTATACTATTTCTGTACGTTTTATGAAGTGTATGTATTATTCTTGTAATGTTTATGCATATGTTTGATGACGTAGTATATCCGGGGTGTGTCCGTGACCCGGATGCTACGTTCGGTGGTGTATATATAAGAAACGGAAGTAGTCCGTGAGTCAGTGTGGGATGAGCATCAGAACGAGAGAGACCAAATGAGAGAGAGAGTAACGCGAAGTCAATGTAAGATGGCGGATTCAGTACGACGCACACCGTGCAGAAGCTGAGGACGCCAGGAAAGCGATTATTGAGTGTACCACTGTAGCCCAGTTTAGTTGTGTTCCCGTTGGACCGCCTTGCCAGCAGCCGGCTGTTAAACGTTGGACCAAGCGAGACGCCAGCTGGACATAATCGTCGCCTCCACGAGCGGACTGCGACCGAACACTGACTCCAGCGGAGCTTCGACGCGGACCACCGGACTTGGGCCCTTCACCTCGTTGTGGACCACGAAGACGGCCCTTTCCCTCCGCGTTGCTACGTCACCCCCCCCCTTTCGTCGGCTAACTTCATCGACGCACATGCCATTCAACCAGGCCTCAACGCGCACCACAGCTCTGGACTATAAGCCTGTTCAGGCCAGAGACTATCAGTGAGTGATTGAGTGTGTGTGTGGCCGGCCGGGAGGGAATGTATATTTGGGGATGGATACATCAGTCATGTATAATAAATGTGTTGTTCATATGTGATACCGTTACCGTGTGTTAGTTGTTTGTATGCTAATGCTAAGTACAAGGCTAATGCTAATGCTAGTTCCAATGCTAAATGCTAATGCTAGTTACAAGGCTAATGCTAATGCTAGTTCCCATGCTACTGCTAACGATAGTAACTGCTAGTCTAACGGTTTGCTGGCGCCCCCTGCCTGTATCCTCCTATACTGCCTATTTAGCTCCATTTGTTAGATAACCAGCCCCTTCCTAAATTATACAGTCCTTTTCAGCTACTCCCTGGTTACAATTGGTCCTTCGAGCCGGATAGGTAGTGTAGTGATAGCATGGCTGAGCGCAGCCAACCAGACCAGACAGTTACCCCCCCTTCTCCGCCCCCTGAGCCAGAGCCACGACCACAGAGAGTCCCGCGGTTGCCTCCGAGGTTACAGGAGTATGAGCTTGAGCTCGAAAGCTCACTGAGTGGTAGCGAGGAGCGCACTCCACGGGATACAGTGGTCGGAGAGGCCGAGGTGTCCGCCGGCGCGCGGGTGGCTAGCACTGAGACAGCCCTCAAAGAGCACCAGCCTGAGGATGAGATGGCAGAACCGCAGGGTTTTGCCGTGGAAACGGAAGAACAGGAAGGAGAGGCCCGGTCCGACAGCGCCTGCGGGCGGAAGAGGGAGGGCCTCAGCCTTAACGATCTGCCTCCCAGTACGGCGCGCTCGAGACCTAGCTCCTGCCGCTCAGTGGCTTCCTACCGGTCCAGGGCTTCCGTGGGCAGTTCTGCCTCTGGGGCGGATAGCCTGCACTCCAGAGGGAGTAGTGCCGCGCTGTCCGAATGTATGCGCCAACAGGCCGAGATGGCGTTAGAGCGGGAGCGCCAACAGGCCGAGACGGCGTTAGAGCGGGAACGACTCCAGTTCGAGCGTGAACGCCTCCAGCGCCAGGAGGCGCTAGAACGCGAACGCCTCCAGATGAACGGAGCGGAACGCGCGGCGGAGAGACAGCGCCAGGAGGCGCTAGAACGTGAACGCTTCCAGATGGAGCGCGACCGCCTCCAGACGGAGAGGCAGATGACCGGAGCGGAACGCGAGGCGGAGAGACAGCGCCAGGAGGCGCTAGAACGTGAACGCTTCCAGATGGAGCGCGACCGCCTCCAGGCGGAGAGACAGCGCCAGGAGGCGCTAGAACGTGAACGCTTCCAGATGGAGCGCGACCGCCTCCAGATGGAGGGGGCGGAACGCGCGGCGGAGAGGCAGATGGCGAGAGAGCAACTGCACGCAGAGAAGATGGAGGAAATGATGCAGACCATGCGCGACGTGTGCATCAGCAGAACTCCGTCGGCCCGTAGCTCCAGAGCATCATCCGCACGGCCCTCTCGAGTGCCATCTCCTGAACCCCCCGCCGATGGCTCCATGACCCCCGCCATGACTGTCCAACTACAGGCCCAGCTGACCACCTGGAAGGAAGAGGACCAGGGACCCGACCGCTACGCGGCCCAGAGGGAGCCAGCGTCGCTGCCCGGGAGGGGGGCCATCCCCCAAGAGCGTAGCACACCCCTAGGTCCTCCAGTGCACCAAAATGCATGCAGGCCGGACACCCAGACCGTCACTCCAGCCCCGATGATCCACTACAGGATGTTCCCCCAGGTGGAGGGACCCAAGTTCCCCTTCTTCAAGGACGAGGACAGGAGCCAGTATGTGGAGCTACGCATCTGCCTAGACACGCTCTTGGACAACTCCTGCTCAGAGTCCTACAAATATGCGATTCTCCTTCAGCATGTGAGGAACACCAGAGCGCTCGCTGACTTGGATGCCCGCTACGG
>NW_027662510.1:27500-50000 GCF_963989245.1 Nansenia antarctica | reverse complement strand
CCTAACCCTAACCCTGACCCTGACCCTGACCCTGACCCTGACCCTGACCCTGACCCTGACCCTGACCCTGACCCTAACCCTAACCCTGACCCTAACCCTAACCCTAACCCTAACCCTGACCCTGACCCTGACCCTAACCCTAACCCCTAACCCTAACTCTAACCCTGACCCTGACCCTAACCCTGACCCTAACCCTAACCCTGACCCTGACCCTAACCCTAACCCTAACCCTAACCCTGACCCTGACCCTGACCCTGACCCTAACCCTAACCACTACTGCTATTGGTCTGGTCTAGCTGGTCTGGTCTAGGTGAGGGTTAGGGGTAGGACTGCAGCTGTTCTTTTGTGTTTTAAAGCATTACTGATTATTATTTGATTACTTTGAAGGGGTTTGGATTGTCAATTCAAATTAGCTGATTTATTGATAATATTCATAATCCTAACATTGAGAAAATGTTTTTTATTTTTTTAGTTTTGAGAATTAAAATATAAATTCTCCTGAACTCAATTTTGACCTCCGACCTCATTGCACATCAATTCAAAGAAAACCTTTTTGTATGTTATAATGTGAAGAATGATGTACCTGATATATTTAATACGTTATAATGTGATGGATGATGTACCTGATATATTTAATACGTTGAAGCAAAACTGAAGATTGTATGTAATGATGCTGTCAGAGACTGGTTCTGTCAAGGTGTTAACCCTAACAGGGTTAGACCAGGGTTAGACCAGAGATAGACCAGGGTTAGACCAGGGTTAGACCAGGGTTAGACCAGGTTTAGACCAGGGTTAGGACCAGGGTTAGACCAGGGTTAGACCAGGGTTAGACCAGGGTTACACCAGGGTTACACCAGGGTTAGACCAGGGTTAGACCAGGGTTAGACCAGAGTTAGACCAGGGTTAGACCAGGGTTAGACCAGGGTTAGACCAGGGTTAGGCCAGGGTTAGACCAGAGTTAGACCAGGGTTAGACCAGGGTTAGACCAGAGTTAGACCAGGGTTAGACCAGGGTTAGACCAGGGTTAGACCAGGGTTAGGACCAGGGTTAGACCAGGGTTAGACCAGAGTTAGACCAGGGTTAGACCAGGGTTAGACCAGGGTTAGACCAGGGTTAGACCAGGGTTGGACCAGGGTTAGACCAGGGTTACACCAGGGTTAGACCAGGGTTGGACCAGGGTTACACCAGGGTTAGACATGGGTTAGATGTACCAGCTGGATATGAGTTTCAATCTGGCAACACAATCAGATCTTTTCCGTTGCTGTTTGTTTCCACATTCTAGAATGTTCCTGAGCAAAGTTCAACATTCTCGAATGTTCCTGAGCAAAGTTCGGCTAAGCTAGGGTTAGCACTGTAGACTAGCTAGGGTTAGCACTGTAGACTAGCTAGGGTTAGCACTGTAGACTAGCTAGGGTTAGCACTGTAGACTAGCTAGGGTTAGCACTGTAGACTAGCTAGGGTTAGCACTGTAGACTAGCTAGGGTTAGCACTGTAGACTAGCTAGCCCCTAGCTGCTAGGCCATCATAATGAGGAACGTCAAGCAACTTGCAGACAAACATGTTTGCTAGCTGTCCTCATCGGGTGGTGTTGGGCTTCAAACCCAAGTAGAACCCCCCCCCCCCCCCCCCCCCATTTGTTTAGTTCTAGTCCCTCTACTGCTGTACTCATCCTGACCTGTCTGGTTATGTAGATGTGATCTGAAGCGTTCTGTCACTTTGGTCTGCAGTGTTACTCTGCCTGGCAATACATTGAATGGAGGATATACACACAAAGCTCTGACTACCTAAATGATTATTATTATTATGAATAGCTACATGTAACATGCCTTATACGCTTTTACCTTTGCCCAAGGACGAAACCATTGGTCTGCTCTATAGGAAGGGTGTGTGTGACAATTTAGTGATTTAATCATTGGAAAGACTTGCTTAAAATGTATTGTTTTGTTGTTTTGATTTGTTTGACATTTGTTTTGATTTGTTTGAAATGTGCACATGTTTGTTTTGATGACATGTTATTATGGGCATTATTAAACAGAACCTGTCTGTAATATGTTGGTTATTGGTATCTAATATGTTGGTTATTGGTATGTAATATGTTGGTTATTGATATGTAATATGCACAATGTACATGATGAACATTTGTGACACAGTCTGATCGTTTGGTCCGCATGTCGGCAACCAATCAAAATGTTCTAACTTCTTTTGAAACACAGAACTACGTTTCAACGTTGTTGAGAATCACAACACAAACTCGCTAGTCAAGCCAAAACACTGCAGCAATGCAATGGTTTGGGTGAGTAATCCCCACTGCTACCTAGTTAACTAGAACACTACTTTACATTGTTACCTAGTTAACTAGAACACTACTTTACGTTGTTACCTAGTTAACTACAACACTACTTTACATTGTTACCTAGTTAACTAGAACACTACTTTACATTGTTAACTAGAACACTACTTTACATTGTTACCTAGTTAACTAGAACACTACTTTACATTGTTACCTAGTTAACTAGAACACTACTTTACATTGTAACCTGGTTAACTAGAACACTACTTTACATTGTTACCTAGTTAACTACAACACTACTTTACATTGTTACCTAGTTAACTAGAACACTACTTTACATTGTTACCTAATTAACTAGAACACTACTTTACATTGTTACCTAGTTAACTAGAACACTACTTTACATTGTTACCTAGTTAACTACAACACTACTTTACAGTGTTACCTAGTTAACTAGAACACTACTTTACATTGTTACCTAGTTAACTAGAACACTACTTTACATTGTTAACTAGAACACTACTTTACATTGTAACCTAGTTAACTAGAACACTACTTTACATTGTTACCTAGTTAACTACAACACAACTTTACATTGTTACCTAGTTAACTAGAACACTACTTTACATTGTAACCTAGTTAACTAGAACACTACTTTACATTGTTACCTAGTTAACTAGAACACTACTTTACATTGTTACCTAGTTAACTACAACACTACTTTACATTGTTACCTAGTTAACTAGAACACTACTTTACATTGTTACCTAGTTAACTACAACACTACTTTACATTGTTACCTAGTTAACTAGAACACTACTTTACATTGTTACCTAGTTAACTACAACACTACTTTACATTGTTACCTAGTTAACTAGAACACTACTTTACATTGTTACCTAGTTAACTACAACACTACTTTACATTGTTACCTAGTTAACTACAACACTACTTTACATTGTTACCTAGTTAACTACAACAATACTTTACATTGTTACCTAGTTAACTAGAACACTACTTTACATTGTTACCTACGGTAGTTAACTACAACACTACTTTACATTGTTACCTAGTTAACTACAACACTACTTTACATTGTTACCTAGTTAACTACAACACTACTTTACATTGTTACCTAGTTAACTTCAACACTACTTTACATTGTTACCTAGTTAACTACAACAATACTTTACATTGTTACCTAGTTAACTAGAACACTAATTTACATTGTTACCTAGTTAACTACAACACTACTTTACATTGTTACCTAGTTAACTACAACACTACTTTACATTGTTACCTAGTTAACTACAACAATACTTTACATTGTTACCTAGTTAACTAGAACACTACTTTACATTGTTACCTAGTTAACTAGAACACTACTTTACATTGTTACCTAGTTAACTAGAACACTACTTTACATTGTTACCTAGTTAACTACAACACTACTTTACATTGTTACCTAGTTAACTACAACACTACTTTACATTGTTACCTAATTAACTACAACAATACTTTACATTGTTACCTAGTTAACTACAACACTACTTTACATTGTTACCTAGTTAACTACAACAATACTTTACATTGTTACCTAGTTAACTAGAACACTACTTTACATTGTTACCTAGTTAACTACAACACTACTTTACATTGTTACCTAGTTACCTAGAACACTACTTTACATTGTTACCTAGTTAACTAGAACACTACTTTACATTGTTACCTAGTTAACTAGAACACTACTTTACATTGTTACCTAGTTAACTACAACACTACTTTACATTGTTACCTAGTTAACTACAACACTACTTTATATTGTTACCTAGTTAACTAGAACACTACTTTACATTGTTACCTAGTTAACTACAACACTACTTTACATTGTTACCTAGTTAACTACAACACTACTTTACATTGTTACCTAGTTAACTACAACACTACTTTACATTGTTACCTAGTTAACTAGAACACTACTTTACATTGTTACCTAGTTAACTACAACACTACTTTACATTGTAACCTAGTTAACTACAACACTACTTTACATTGTTACCTAGTTAACTAGAACACTACTTTACATTGTTACCTAGTTAACTAGAACACTACTTTACATTGTTACCTAGTTAACTAGAACACTACTTTACATTGTTACCTAGTTAACTAGAACACTACTTTACATTGTTACCTATTTAACTACAACACTACTTTACATTGTTACCTAGTTAACTAGAACACTACTTTACAGTGTTACCTAGTTAACTACAACACTACTTTACATTGTTACCTAGTTAACTAGAACACTACTTTAGATTGTTACCTAGTTAACTAGAACACTACTTTATATTGTTACCTAGTTAACTACAACACTACTTTACAGTGTTACCTAGTTAACTACAACACTACTTTACATTGTTACCTAGTTAACTAGAACACTACTTTACAGTGTTACCTAGTTAACTACAACACTACTTTATATTGTTACCTAGTTAACTACAACACTACTTTACATTGTTACCTAGTTAACTAGAACACTACTTTACATTGTTACCTAGTTAACTATAACACTACTTTACATTGTTACCTAGTTAACTAGAACACTACTTTACATTGTAACCTAGTTAACTAGAACACTACTTTACATTGTTACCTAGTTAACTACAACACTACTTTACATTGTTACCTAGTTAACTACAACACTACTTTACATTGTTACCTAGTTAACTACAACACTACTTTACATTGTTACCTAGTTAACTACAACACTACTTTACATTGTTAACTATAACACTACTTTACATTGTTACATAGTTAACTACAACACTACTTTACATTGTTACCTAGTTAACTACAACACTACTTTACATTGTTACCTAGAACACTACTTTACATTGTTTCCTAGTTAACTAGAACACTACTTTACATTGTTACCTAGTTAACTACAACAATACTTTGGATTGTTACCTAGTTAACTACAACAATACTTTACATTGTTACCTAGTTAACTACAACACTACTTTACATTGTTACCTAGTTAACTAGAACACTACTTTACATTGTTACCTAGTTAACTAGAACACTACTTTACATTGTTACCTGGTTAACTAGAACACTACTTTACATTGTTACCTAGTTAACTACAACACTACTTTACATTGTTACCTAGTTAACTAGAACACTACTTTACATTGTTACCTAGTTAACTAGAACACTACTTTACATTGTTACCTGGTTAACTAGAACACTACTTTACATTGTTACCT
This sequence comes from Nansenia antarctica, assembly GCF_963989245.1. Lineage (NCBI taxonomy): Eukaryota > Metazoa > Chordata > Actinopteri > Argentiniformes > Microstomatidae > Nansenia > Nansenia antarctica. The sequence continues at coordinate 44,444 of NW_027662510.1, read as the reverse complement.
AGTTAACTACAACACTACTTTACATTGTTACCTAGTTAACTAGAACACTACTTTACATTGTTACCTAGTTAACTAGAACACTACTTTACATTGTTACCTAGTTAACTAGAACACTACTTTACATGCCTGGCCCCCCCTTACCTGACTGACCTCCTTCTCCCCCACCGCCCTACCCGTACCCTCCGATCCTCATCCATTGTTCCCCTCACTGTCCCACCCTCAAAACTCAAAGGCTTCGGTCACCGTGCCTTTTCACGAGCTGCACCCCGCCTCTGGAACTCTCTCCCCCAACCACTCAGAGACTCACCCTCACTTCTCACTTTTAAATCCCACCTCAAAACCTACCTGTTCTCCCATGCCTACAGCCTCCCCTACCCCTAGCCATCTCCCCCATCCCGGCGCCCCCCCCCCCCCCCCCCCCCTGACACGCATACAACCTCCCCTACCCCTACCCATCTCCCCTAACCCTGCCACCCCCCTGATATGCATACAGCCTCCCCTACCCCTAACCACCGTGAGGGCTATTAAATGCTAATTCCAAACGCATTGTTATCACCTGTAGTCCGAGGCTATCTGGTTTATTATCACCCAGCTCTGAGTTGTTAACAGTGTTTGTTAAATCCTAAACAGGCAGGTAACCCAACTCCTGGCAATCCTCTAGAGGACTGTTAGAGGACTGTTAGAGGACTGTTAGACGACTGTTAGAGGACTGTTACAGGACTGTTAGAGGACTGTTAGAGGACTGTTACAGGACTGTCAGAGGACTGTTAGAGGACTGTTAGAGGACTGTTAGAGGACTGTTACATGACTGTTAGAGGACTGTTACACGACTGTTAGAGGACTGTTACACGACTGTTACACGACTGTTAGAGGACTGTTACACGACTGTTAGAGGACTGTTAGAGGACTGTTAGAGGACTGTTACACGACTGTTAGAGGACTGTTAGAGGACTGTTAGAGGACTGTTACACAACTGTTAGAGAACTGTTACACAACTGTTAGAGAACTGTTACACAACTGTTAGAGGACTGTTACAGGACTGTTAGAGAACTGTTAGAGGACTGTTAGAGCAGTGGTTCCCAACCTTTTTTGTCTTGTGTACCCCTTGAGCTGTTTTGCCATGACAGAAGTACCCCCTCACTCATGCGTGTTGATTATTTCCAAAAATGTTCAATTAAACACTAACTTGCAAATATAACATTTATTATACAACAGTTAGTTCCGACCAAGTCATTTGATTGGACAAGAGGCATTCCATGAGTGCCGATATACAGTATAACAGCACTGGGACTTTTAACTATATGTATCTGTATCTGTCCACTGCACATGTGTTCTATTACAGTTTTTTCCAATTGCTAACACAATAAAATGACATGCATAGCACAATTATTTAAACTGACACACAGAGAGCAAAACCTCTTCTCGAGTCTCCAAAACTCTACACATTTTCTGCTTTACACACATTTTGCTATTCAAAATGGCACTTTTTAAATGCACTAAACACGGTTCTCTGCCTAAGACACAACAATCTGACATAAAGTCACATGTTTGCCATTTCAAAACACTGCCATTCAAAATTAGACTACATGAGCTAATTGGCCAATACATGTGCCACCTGGCCAAACACCTCAATGGTTAATTCATTCATCACACACACACACACACACACACACACACACACACACACACACACACACACACACACACACTGCCTCGAGACAGCCAGCGAACGTCTGTGTGAAGCTGCTCATGCTCTGACCCGCTGCCATGACAAAGAGTTTGAAACAATGTGGTTCATTGGCCGGGACTGAATGAAGTTAATCATCTTAACTGCGTCGCCCATAACTGCACTTAACTCGGGGCTCATCCTTTTGCTGGCGAGTGCCTCCCGGTGAATAATACAGTGTATCCACTTAATTTCGGGGTTCACCTTCATCACACGCCCAAGCAGCCCACGTACCTTACCCGTCATTGCTGCCGCTCCATCGGTACAGATGTGACTGCAGCATTTCCACTCCAGATCGTTGTCTTTGAAGAAGCTGTCAATAATCAGAAATAGTTCCTCACCAGTTGTCTTTCCTGGCAGCGTCTTGCAAAACAAGATATGCTCATTTATGTCCGACTCTTCTTTATAACGCACAAAAGCCAGCAGCTGAGCCTCCCCACTAACGTCGGTCATTTCAACTCATTGCAAAGCCAACTGACCTGCTTGCTTCATTTGATCCACCACTTGTCCGACAATACATATTATGTATGGACATATAATCAATCCGACGGGAGACGGTATTGTTTGATAATGGTACCAACTTGAGCGCGTCAGTTGCTTTCTTGTCCAGCATAGTTTTAGCCAAAATCATAGCGGCAGGCAAAATCAGATCTTCGGCGATTGAATGCGGTTTTTTTGTTACTTAGACACCAGTAATGAAACAGCATAGGACGCCTCCAGTGCTTTGCTTGACACACTTGCCGCTTTCTTCAGTGTAGCCTGACTTGACTTGAACTCTGACAGTTTTCGCTTGAAAAAGTCGTCAGTTTTACCAACAGTTGCTAGGTGTTTGGTGCTCTGGTGTCGCTGTAAATGGGCTGGCTTCATTGAATTATTAGCCAGGACTTCGCCGCAGAAAAAGCACTGTGGCTGTGGTGGATCAGCCGATGTACATGTAAATCCCCACAAAACATATGTTTCCAGATAATAGCGGGGTCCTTTTTTCTTTTTTGCCTCAGTTTTCTTGACCGTTACTGTAGCTGGTCGTTTTAGCCATCTGTCCATCTTTGCGGTATACTGACAGGCCTAGCTGACTTGCGTGCGAAAATGATCGTGAACATGATTTAAATGTGACGTGACTACCACTTGTGTTACAGTCCTCACCTGTCGGGGAGGAACTTAAGTTGCATCGTACCATTTTAACAACAGGTTTATGAAACGACTATATTTAATTATTTTTTTGGAAAGGGAAATAAATTATAATTCTAAATCTTTCCACGTACCCCCTGCAATCCCCTCACGTACCCCTAGGGGTCCGCGTACCCCCGGTTGGGAACCACTGCTCTACACAACCCTAACCCTAACCCAATCCTCTACACAACCCTAACCCTAAACGAAGCAGATGTGAAGGACAGTTGCTGATAGCTAGTGTTAGCTAGTGTTAGCTAGTGTTAGCTAGCACCCAGGCTAATGCAGAACGTCATCACACCAGCGCCTTGCTAAGTGCTTCCTTGGCGTCTGCTAAGGTGATGTGTTGTTGCTGTGCTGTACTATCCCTAAGCCACCCTAACCCACTATCACCAAGCCCGTTCATCCTTTCACACCATTAGGGTTAGGGTTAAGCAGTAGGGTTAGGGTTAAGCAGTAGGGTTAGGGTTAAGCAGTAGGGTTAGGGTTAAGCAGGGTTGTTAAGCAGTAGGGCTGTTAAGCCGTAGTGTCATACTGATATTCGCTGGCACGAGAATGGCTGGACTTTGGGATAGAGGCCCGAGCACCACTGCTGTTAGGACCACTGCTGTTAGGACTACTGCTGTTAGCACCACTGCTGTTAGGACTAGGGTTAGCACCACTGCTGTTAGCACCACTGCTGTTAGGACTAGGGTTAGGACCACTGCTGTTAGGACCACTGCTGTTAGGACTAGGGTTAGGACCACTGCTGTTAGGACCACTGCTGTTAGGACCACTGCTGTTAGGACCACTGCTGTTAGGACTAGGGTTAGGACCACTGCTGTTAGGACTAGGGTTAGGACCACTGCTGTTAGGACTAGGGTTAGGACCACTGCTGTTAGGGTTAGGGTTAGGACCACTGCTGTTAGGACCACTGCTGTTAGGACCACTGCTGTTAGGACTAGGGTTAGGACCACTGCTGTTAGGACCACTGCTGTTATGACTAGGGTTAGGACCACTGCTGTTATGACTAGGGTTAGGACCACTGCTGTTAGGGTTAGGGTTAGGACCACTGCTGTTAGGACCACTGCTGTTAGGACCACTGCTGTTAGGACTAGGGTTAGGACCACTGCTGTTAGGGTTAGCTTACTAGCACCACTGCTGTTAGTCAAGAGTGTTAGGATGTTTTTTTGTTTTCAGTGCAGAAACTGAGCAGGTTTGAGAATTCAGTTCAGAGGTCTGTCATTGGGCTGTGTCAGTCTAGGGTTAGACCAGAGAGCTAGTCTAGGCTTAGGCTTAGGGTTAGAGTCTAGGCTTAGGCTTAGGGTTAGAGTCTAGGCTTAGGGTTAGGGTTAGGGTCTAGGGTTAGGGTTAGGGTTAGGGTCTAGGCTTAGAGTCTAGGCTTAGGGTTAGAGTCTAGGCTTAGGGTTAGAGTTGGACTAGATCAAGTCTAGGCTTAGGTATGTTATCTAATGGATGAAAATCATACAGATGCAACAGTGTAATATAGACACAGCTGACCACTAGACCAGCTCTATGGGGGTCATGTGACCACTATACCAGCTCCATGGGGGTCATGTGACCACTATACCAGCTCTATGGGGGTCGTGTGACCACTATACCAGCTCTATGGTGGTCATGTGACCACTGTACCAGCTCTATGGGGGTCGTGTGACCACTATACCAGCTCTATGGTGGTCATGTGACCACTATACCAGCTCTATGGTGGTCATGTGACCACTATACCAGCTCTATGGTGGTCATGTGACCACTATACCAGCTCTATGGGGGTCGTGTGACCACTATACCAGCTCTATGGAATGGAATGGAATGGACTTTATTTGTCATTGCTACAGTACAGGTACCAAACAACGAAATTTAGGAGGGGTGGCTCCCCTGGTGTTGGGAAAGGGAAAAAGAAAACACATTTTAGAAAAAAGCATAGATGCATAAAATCACAAGAAGGTAAGGAGCTGGTTTACATCAATAAAGGCTATGTACACAATCCACTGTACTATACTGCACAGATAGTCAACTAGGGTTGTCATATTGCACAAAGTGTTTTTTTCACATTATTTTAAAGTGTCACAGTTTACAGGCTTGAAAATGTACATGTTTGTGCCTCAGCACTAGCTGCCATACAATCCGTCCGGACTGTCCTGGGCCCAGAACTTAGGCCTTTTCTGTGTTCAGGGCCTTGACGGCCCTGTGGTAGAAGCAGTCCTTCAGTCTGTTTGTCTTAGCGGCCGGGGTCCTGTACCTCCTGTTCGAGGGCTGCTTGACAAAGTGTACGTGCCCAGGGTGGGTCGGGTCCCTGGAGATCTTGGAGGCCCTCCTGAGACAGCGTGTGTTGTACAGCTCCTCCAGAGAGGGGAGGGGGGCGCCGGTGATCTTCTGTGCTGTTCTCACGACTCTCTGTAGCTCGTTTCTCTCCGCTGTTGTGCAGCTGTGGAACCAGTTGGAGATGCCGAAGGTGAGGATGCTCTCCACTGCGCCGTGGTAGAAGGCCACCAGTATCTCCTGCTTGTTGTGTTGTTTCCTGAGGCATCTCAGGGTGTATAGCCGGGGTCTATGGGGGTCATGTGACCACTATACCAGCTCTATGGTGGTCATGTGACCACTATACCAGCTCTATGGGGGTCATGTGACCACTATACCAGCTCTATGGGGGTCGTGTGACCACTATACCAGCTCTATGATGGTCGTGTGACCACTATACCAGCTCTATGATGGTCGTGTGACCACTATACCAGCTCTATGATGGTCATGTGACCACTATACCAGCTCTATGGTGGTCATGTGACCACTATACCAGCTCTATGGTGGTCATGTGACCACTATACCAGCTCTATGGGGGTCATTTGACCACTATACCAGCTCTATGGGGGTCATGTGACCAGTTACATGTGTGCTTAGTGACTTTCAGACCGCAGGGCCCCATGTGTCTGGTTCTGTTTCCATGGTGATTGTCTGTCCACATCTCTCTGTGTTCCTCAATAAAATACACTGCTGCAGTGATTAGTTTATTATTTCTGTCAATATTGGTGATACTAGAGAGAGTGCACATGTCTGTCTGTCTGTCTGTCTGTGTGTGTGTGTGTGTGTGTGTGTGTGTGTGTGTGTGTGTGTGTGTGTGTGTGTGTGTGTGGGTGTGTCTGTCTGTCTGTGTGTGTGGGTGTGTCTGTCTGTGTGTGTGTTGGTGTGTCTGTCTGTCTGTCTGTGTGTGTGGGTGGGTGGGTGTGTCTGTCTATATGTCTGTCTCTGTGTGTCTGTCTGTCTGTCTGCCTCTGTCTGTCTGTCTGTCTCTGTGTGTCTGTCTTTCTGTCTGTCTCTGTCTCTCTGTCTGTCTCTGTCTGTCTGTCTGTCTGTCTCTGTCTGTCTGTCTGTCTGTCTGTCTGTTTGTCTGTGTATGTTTGTGTCTGTCTGCCTCTGTCTTTCTGTCTGTCTGTCTCTGTCTGTCTGTCTGTCTGTCTCTGTCTGTCTGTCTGTCTGTCTGTCTGTCTGTCTGTGTGTGTCTGTCTCTGTCTGTCTGTGTGTGTGTCAGTTTGTGTCTGTCTGTCTGTGTCTATGTGTGTCTGTCTGTGTGTGTGTCTGTGTGTCTGTCTGTGTGCCTGTCTGTGTGTCTGTGTGTCTGTCTGTCTGTCTGTCTGTCTGTCTGTCTGTCTGTCTGTGTGTCTGTCTGTGTGTGTGTTGTACTCTACTCTATCAGGGTTAGGGTTAGTTAGGGAGCGTCATGTCATCTGTTCCTCCATCTTCAGTCTTTCTTCTCTGAGCTGCGGCCAGTCACGTCTTTAGGGATCATTAACCTGGGGTTAGGGTTAGGGTAGGTATCAATAATTAACCTGCAACAATCAGAAGCACACACACCCTCTGTCACAATGCTAACCCTTCACACTCATTCAGATCCCTTTAATGACACGGCTAAAAAAGATTAAAAAAACAACTAAACAGCTGAACTGGTTTAGTGTGGAAAAACTCCTTCCTCCTCTTATGCTCTACGTCTCCCTTACGTACGCAGATGGACCAGTCCTTTACTATATACTCTATATACCTATACTCAGAACAGACCAGTAGGTTAGGGTTAACCAGTAGGTTAGGGTTAACCAGTAGGTTAGGGTTAGGGTTGACCAGTAGGTTAGGGTTAACCAGTAGGATAGGGTTAACCAGTAGGTTAGGGTTGACCAGTAGGTTAGGGTTAACCAGTAGGTTAGGGTTAACCAGTAGGTTAGGGTTGACCAGTAGGTTAGGGTTAACCAGTAGGTTAGGGTTGACCAGTAGGTTAGGGTTAACCGGTAGGTTAGGGTTAACCGGTAGGTTAGGGTTAACCGGTAGGTTAGGGTACTTGACCCTGTGGTCACCTTGTGTTCATGTCCCTTCCCTGTGTGGTCATGTTTTGGTCACCTTGTGGTCATGTCGTGGTCATGTCATAGTCATGTTATGGTAATGTTGCGGTCATGTTGTGGTCACCTTGTGGTCATGTCGTGGTCATGTTGTGGTCACCTTGTGGTCATGTTGTGGTCATGTTGTGGTCATGTCATGGTCACCTTATGGTCATGTCGTGGTCATGTCGTGGTCATTTCGTGGTCACCTTGTGGTCATGTTGTGTTCATGTTGTGGTCATGTTGTAGTCACCTTGTGTTCATGTTGTGGTCATGTTGTGGTCACCTTGTGGTCATGTCCCTTCCCTGTCCCCCTCTTCTCCTGTCTCTCCTCCTCCCTCCCCATCACTCCCCCCTTCTCTTTTCTCCTCCTCCGTCAACCCCCTCCTGTCTTCCTGTCCCTGGGGGGGCGGGCCCTGGGCCTCTGAGGGCGGGGCCTCTGGGGGCGGGGCCTCTGGGGGCGGGGCCTCGGGGGGGCGGGGCCTGGGGGGCTGGTTAATGATCCAACACTCTGGAGCTGCTGAGAGATAGACAGATAAGGAGAGAGAGATAAGGAGAGAACAAGCCTGAGAAAGAGTACTGAGGTGGAGAGAGAGAGAGACAGAGAGAGACAGAGGTAGAGAGACAGAGAGAGAGAGAGAGACAGAGATAGAGAGAGAGAGAGAGAGAGAGAGACAGAGATAGAGAGAGAGGTAGAGAGAGATAGAGAGAGAGAGAGAGAGAGATAGAGAGAGAGAGACAGAGAGGCAGAGAGAGGTAGAGAAAGAGAGAGAGAGAGAGAGGTAGAGAGAGAGAGAGAGAGAGAGAGAGAGAGAGAGAGAGAGAGAGAGAGAGAGAACAGCAGGAGTAGTGAGGTGGAGAGGAAGGTCAGAAGGCAGAGCCAGGTAAGACTTGTACTCCTTGTGAGGCAGAAAGACTTTGGCTTGCTGGGTTTGTGTGTGTGGTGTGTGTACTGGTGTGTGTGGTGTGTGTACTGGTGTGTGTGGTGTGTGTGTGTAGTGTGTGTACTGGTGTGTGTAGTGTGTGTGGTGTGTGTGGTGTCTACTGGTGTGTGTACTGGTGTGTGTGGTGTGTGTAGTGTGTGTACTGGTGTGTGTAGTGTGTGTGGTGTGTGTGGTGTGTGTGGTGTCTACTGGTGTGTGTACTGGTGTGTGTGGTGTGTGTACTGGTGTGTGTGGTGTGTGTGGTGTGTGTACTGGTGTGTGTGGTGTGTGTGGTGTGTGTGGTGTGTGTAGTGTGTGTGGTGTCTACTGGTGTGTGTACTGGTGTGTGTAGTGTGTGTACTGGTGTGTGTGGTGTGTGTACTGGTGTGTGTGGTGTGTGTGGTGTGTGTGGTGTCTACTGGTGTGTGTACTGGTGTGTGTGGTGTGTGTACTGGTGTGTGTGGTGTGTGTGGTGTGTGTGGTGTCTACTGGTGTGTGTACTGGTGTGTGTAGTGTGTGTACTGGTGTGTGTGGTGTGTGTGGTGTGTGTACTGGTGTGTGTGGTGTGTGTGGTGTGTGTGGTGTGTGTAGTGTGTGTGGTGTCTACTGGTGTGTGTGTAGTGTGTGTACTGGTGTGTGTGTGTGTGTGTAGTGTGTGTGGTGTGTGTGTAGTGTGTGTACTGGTGTGTGTGGTGTGTGTAGTGTGTGTACTGGTGTGTGTACTGGTGTGTGTAGTGTGTGTGGTGTGTGTGGTGTGTGTACTGGTGTGTGTGGTGTGTGTAGTGTGTGTGGTGTCTACTGGTGTGTGTGGTGAGTGTAGTGTGTGTGGTGTGTGTACTGGTGTGTGTGTGTGTAGTGTGTGTGTGGTGTGTGTGTAGTGTGTGTACTGGTGTGTGTGGTGTGTGTAGTGTGTGTACTGGTGTGTGTACTAGTGTGTGTACTGGTGTGTGTGTGTGTGTGTGTGTGTACTGGTGTGTGTAGTGTGTGTAGTGTGTGTAGTGTGTGTGGTGTGTGTGGTGTGTGTCTACTGGTGTGTGTGTGGGGTGTGTGTACTGGTGTGTGTGGTGTGTGTACTGGTGTGTGTGGTGTGTGTACTGGTGTGTGTGGTGTGTGTGGTGTGTGTACTGGTGTGTGTGGTGTGTGTGGTGTGTGTACTGGTGTGTGTGGTGTGTGTACTGGTGTGTGTGGTGTGTGTGTGGTGTGTGTAGTGTGTGTAGTGTGTGTAGTGTGTGTACTGGTGTGTGTACTGGTGTGTGTGGTGTGTGTACTGGTGTGTGGTGTGTGTACTGGTGTAGTGTGTGTAGTGTGTGTACTGGTGTGTGTACTGGTGTGTGTACTGGTGTGTGGTGTGTGTAGTGTGTGTCTACTGGTGTGTGTGTGGGGTGTGTGTACTGGTGTGTGTGGTGTCTACTGGTGTGTGTACTGGTGTGTGTACTGGTGTGTGTAGTGTGTGTGGTGTGTGTACTGGTGTGTGGGGTGTGTGTACTAGTGTGTCATCTTTTGTATCACCTTTGCCACACAGTACCAGGGCAGAGTACCAGTACCAGGGTACCAGAGGTGATTCTGATATCAGACGTCATAAAACTGAACTTTCCTCCGAGCCGCGACCTTCTGCAGTCTACAGGTGAGTCTTACTTCCCTGATGCCCTGTAGCCTCACCCTACTCTACACTACCCTACCCTACTCTACCCTATCCTACCCTACCCTACTCTACTCTACCACTACCCCTACCCTACCCTACCACTACCCTACCCTACCCTACCCTACCCTATCCTACCCTACCCTACTCTACCCTACTCTACCCTACACTACCCTACCCTACTCTACCCTATCCTACCCTACCCTACTCTACTCTACCACTACCCCTACCCTACCCTACCACTACCCTACCCTACCCTACCCTACCCTATCCTACCCTACCCTACCCTACACTACCCTACCCTACCCTACTCTACCTTACCCTACCCTACCCTACCCTACTCTACCCTACCCTACCCTACACTACCCTACCCTACCCTACCCTACTCTACCCTACCCTACCCTACCCTACCCTATCCTACCCTACTCTACCCTACCCTACCCTACCCTACCCTACCCTACCCTACCCTACTCTATCCTACCCTACCCTACCCTACCCTACTCTATCCTACCCTACCCTACCCTACCCTACTCTACCCTACCCTACCCTACCCTATCCTACCCTACTCTACCCTACACTACCCTACCCTACCCTACCCTACTCTACCCTACCCTACCCTACCCTACCCTACCCTACTCTACCCTACCCTACCCTATCCTACCCTACTCTACCCTACACTACCCTACCCTACCCTACCCTACTCTACCCTACCCTACCCTATCCTACTCTACCCTACTCTACCCTACCCTATCCTACCCTACCCTACCCTACCCTACCCTACCCTACCCTACCCTACCCTACCCTATCCTACCCTACTCTACCCTACACTACCCTATCCTACCCTACTCTACCCTACACTACCCTATCCTACCCTACTCTACCCTACACTACCCTACCCTACCCTACTCTACCCTACTCTACCCTACCCTACCCTACTCTACCCTACCCTACCCTACTCTACTCTACTCTACCCTATCCTACCCTACTCTACCCTACACTACCCTACCCTACCCTACCCTACCCTACCCTACCCTACCCTACTCTACCCTACTCTACCCTACCCTACCCTACCCTACTCTACTCTACTCTACCCTATCCTACCCTACTCTACCCTACACTACCCTACCCTACCCTACCCTACCCTACCCTACCCTACCCTACTCTACTCTACTCTACCCTACCCTACCCTACCCTACTCTACCCTACCCTACTCTACCCTACTCTACCCTACTCTACCCTACCCTACTCTACCCTACCACTACCCTACCCTACCCTACCCTACTCTACCCTACCCTACCCTACTCTACCCTACCCTACCCTACTCTACCCTACTCTATCCTACCCTACCCTACCCTACCCTACTCTATCCTACCCTACCCTACCCTACCCTACCCTACCCTACCCTACACTACCCTACCACTACCCTACCCTACCCTACCCTACTCTACCCTACCCTACCCTACCCTACCCTACCCTACCCTACACTACCCTACCACTACCCTACCCTATCCTACCCTACTCTACCCTACACTACCCTACCACTACCCTACCCTACCCTACCCTACCCTACCCTACCCTACCCTACTCTACCCTACCCTACCCTACCCTACCCTACTCTACCCTACCCTACCCTATCCTACCCTACTCTACCCTACACTACCCTACCCTACCCTACTCTACCCTACTCTACCCTACCCTACCCTACCCTATCCTACCCTACTCTACCCTACACTACCCTACCCTACCCTACTCTACCCTACTCTACCCTACCCTACCCTACCCTATCCTACCCTACTCTACCCTACCCTACCCTACCCTACCCTACTCTACCCTACCCTACCCTACCCTACCCTACCCTACTCTACCCTACTCTACCCTACCCTACCCTACCCTACTCTACTCTACTCTACCCTACTCTACCCTACCCTACTCTACCCTACCCTACCCTACCCTACTCTACTCTACCCTACTCTACTCTACTCTACCCTACTCTACCCTACTCTATCCTACCCTACCCTACCCTACCCTACCCTACCCTACCCTACACTACCCTACCACTACCCTACCCTACCCTACCCTACTCTACCCTACCCTACCCTACCCTACTCTACCCTACCCTACCCTACCCTACCCTACACTACCCTACCACTACCCTACCCTACCCTACCCTACTCTACCCTACCCTACCCTACCCTACTCTACCCTACCCTACCCTACCCTACCCTACCCTACCCTACCCTACCCTACCCTACCCTACTCTACCCTACCCTACTCTACCCTACCCTACCCTATCCTACCCTACCACTACCCCTACCCTACCCTACACTACCCTACTCTACCCTACCCTACCCTACCCTACCCTACCCTACCCTACCCTACTCTACCCTACCCTACCCTACTCTACCCTACCCTACCCTATCCTACCCTACTCTACCCTACCCTATCCTACCTTATCCTACCCTACCCTACCCTACACTATTGTCTATTGTGACTATTGTCACCTTTATCTTGTATTAAGCCTGTTGCCTTATTGTCTGCAAATTGTCTGGACAGTGCTAACTATATCTATATATAGCGTGTATCAGCGTTTCTAATCTCTGCTGTCCAATGTTCAGTGTGAAGGAAATGTACTGAGTACTGAGGTCACATGAAGACTGGCGTCAGGCTGTTCGCTAGGCTAAGGGCTAGGCTAAGGGCTAGGCTAAGGGCTAGGCCATCTATACTGACCACCATATTAACATGGAGATGGAGAAGCCCCTGTGTGCGTGTGTGTGTGTCCAAGCATGTATCAACTTCTAGTCAATAAACCTACTGTCTTATGGTTTTACACACACGCACGCACGCACACACACACACACACACACACACACACGACACACATATTATATTATGTTAGAACACTAGAGCATCTCTGGTCTGACATTCTGATAACTGTAGGAGGTCCTCACAGCGCCCCCTGCTGGTGGTGCCTGACCCTGGTAACCCTGGTAACCATGGTAACCCTGTTCTGGTAATACTGAAGGTGAATTATTAATAGTGATGTGGATCTCCTACTGAGTGAGAGATGGATATTGTGTGTGTGTGTGTGTGTATGTATGTGTGTGTGTATGTGTGTGTGTGTGTACACACTCTTCTCACACCTACCCTACCCTACCATAATGCAAAATCAAATGACTGCTCTTTAAGCATGAAAGTCTGTCAGACTCCTTTAAACACAATGAAATCAACTGACATCTCTTTAAGCACTAACTGAATGTCTGTTCTTTAAACACAATGAAATCAACTGACATCTCTTTAAGCACTGCTCTGTTCTGTAAACACTGAAATCAACTTTTCAACAAAAGTTACAGCCTAATCATGTATTTATGCTACAAGCTTAATCATCATCATCATCACTGCTCTCTTGACTGCTGTAAGTTATCACTGTCCTCAATTTCAACCATGGAAGAGGATGTTGTAGGCTATCACTTTAAATAGCTCATTATTTTGATTGTGCAACAAAGTCTTTTTTCTAATAGAATTCCCAACCATATTCCCTGGGTCAGGGGTCGAGGTGCGATAATGAAGCTGTAAAACAAACGTCTGAACGTTTGAAAGCTTCAGAGAAAAGAAACGTGAAGTCCCTTGGTGTTGTTTTTCCTTTTAGCGACGAGTCGTTCGGGACTGAATTTTCACGTGGCGGCGAGATAACCATGATAACCGAGATAACCGTGATAACCATGATAACCGAGATAACCGTGATAACCATGATAACCGTGATAACCGAGATAACCGTGATAACCGTGATAACCGAGATAACCGTGATAACCGTGATAACCATGATAACCGAGATAACCGTGATAACCGAGATAACCGTGATAACCGTGATAACCGTGATAACCGAGATAACCGTGATAACCGTGATAACCGAGATAACCGTGATAACCGTGATAACCATGATAACCGAGATAACCGTGATAACCGTGATAACCGTGCGATACGCGATACGCGGAATGAAAGTACGAGTTACGATACTTTCCGAATGTTTTCGTGAGGGGAGTCGCCGTGGTCGTCGTCGGTCGACTGTTGTGATGGATTACTCGTCGGGCCTTCGGCTGAGGGGACGGCAAATAGTTACTTAGTGGGGCTTGCAGTGATGCAGCAGTCAGCAGTCAGCAGGTGGATTTTGAGGAAGTAAATTCCTCTCCCAGCGGTTCCAGCTGTTGGTGCGCAAGAGCGCCGTCATGCGGCTGATCTGCCGCGCAGCATGCAATTTGGCAACGCATGCGCACTGGCGCACCAGTTGTGTGCACCCCTGCTTATAACCCTAAACTCTCCTCCTCTCCTCTCCTCCTCTCCTTCTCTCCTCCTCCTCTCCTCTCCTCTCCTCTCCTCTCCTCTCCTCTCCTCTCCTCTCCTCTCCTTTTCTCCTCTCCTCTCCTCTCCTCTCCTTTTCTCCTCTCCTCTCCTCTCCTCTCCTCTCCTCTCCTCTCCCCTCCCCTCCTCTCCTCTCCTCTCCTCTCCTCTCCTCCTCTCCTTCTCTCCTCTCCTCTCCTCTCCTCTCCTCCCCTCCTCTCCTCTCCTCTCCTCCTCTCCTATCCTTTCCCCTCCTCTCCTCTCCTCTCCTCCCCTCCTCTCCTCTCCTCTCCTCCTCTCCTCTCCTCTCCTCTCCTCCTCTCCTCTCCTCTCCTCTCCTCTCCTCCTCTCCTCTCCTCTCCTCTCCTCTCCTCCCCTCTCCCCTCCCCTCCTCTCCTCCTGTAGCCATGGATACGGTGGGTGAGTTGAGGCAGCAGTTGGCCAGGCAGTGTGAGATCAACCAGGAGCTGCAGACCCAGAACCTGGACCTGGGTACGACCACAACACCACCACAACACGACCACAACACCACTACAACACCACCACAACACCACCACAACACCACCACAACACCACCACACCACCACCACAACACTACCACAACACTACCACATACACCACCACAACACCACCACAACACCACCACAACACTACCACAACATTTACATTTACATTTTACATTTTTGGCATTTAGCAGACGCCTTATTCCAAAGCGACTTACAATCAATACATTTGAATACTAAGCATTCAAAATCGTGTATCAGCAGTCCACCATTCGTTGCAGGAAGAGTACTCTAGCTCGGGCCCGGGGCCACTGATAGAAGGAAAAACCTTCTCCCTATTATCGCCTTCTACTAAAACCTTTTTTTTTTTTACTGGAGAAACTGAGAAACAGTACAAGGGGGGCAATAGAAGTTCTAGGGACACAGTAGAGGGGAAAGCGGGTGTCTTTAGGAGACGTAGAGGTGAGGGTCGGAAGATGTCTCAGGAGGAGCAGTTAAGATGTAACCTGAAGAGATGGGTCTTCAGTCTACGACGGAAGATGGGTAAGTGACTCTGCCGTTCTGACAGCCGTGGGGAGTTCATTCCACCAGCGGGGAGCCAGTGTTGTGAAGAGACGTGATCGGGCAGCCCGACTGCTGTGTAGAGGAGGAGGGGCCAGTCGGCCAGCCGAGGTGGAGGAGCGGAGTGAGCGGGCAGGGGTTTGGGGGGTTACCATTTCCTTCAGGTAGGCAGGGGCTGTCCCTTTAGCTGCCTGGTATGCAAGCACCAGGGTCTTGAATCTGATGCGAGCTGCTATCGGGAGCCAGTGCAGGGTGCGAAGGAGAGGGGTGACATGCGAGTATTTGGGGGAGGTTGAATACCAGCCGGGCAGCAGCATTCTGGATGAGCTGCAGAGGTCTAATGACTGAAGCGGGGAGCCCCGCCAGGAGTGCATTGCAGTAATCCAGGCGGGAGATGACCAGTGCCTGGATCAAGAGTTGCGCTGCCTCTCTGGTAAGGAATGGTCGTATCCTTCTGATGTTGTAGAGGAGGAATCTGCAGGAGCGAGCCGTTGCTGCAATGTTCTCCGCACAGGATAGTCGGTTATCCAGGATCACTCCAAGGTTCTTGGCTGTCAGGGAGGGGGTTACAGTAGAGTTCTCCACTGTGACGGAGAAGTCTTGGAGAGGGCAGGCTTTCCCGGGGATGAAGAGGAGCTCAGTCTTGTTAAGATTGAGCTTGAGATGGTGGTCAGCCATCCAAGTTGAAATGTCAGCGAGACAAGCTGAGATACGGGTTGCCACGTGTACATCAGACGGGGGGAAGGACAGGAAGAGTTGAGTGTCGTCTGCGTAGCTGTGGTAGGAGAGCCCATGTGAAGAGATTACCGAGCCAAGAGACTTGGTGTAGAGGGAGAAGAGTAGGGGCCCTAGGACGGAACCCTGGGGAACTCCAGTGGAGAGGGTTCTTGGAGAAGATAGCGATTCTCTCCAGGTCACCTGGTAGGAGCGGCCCGCCAGGTAGGAAGAAAACCAGGAGTGTGCGGTGCCAGAGATGCCCAGGTCTGAGAGGATGGAGAGAAGGATCTGGTGATTGACTGTGTCGAAGGCAGCAGACAGGTCAAGGAGAATGAGAACAGAGGAGAGGGAGGAAGCTTGGGCAGAGTGGAGGGCTTCCGTGACAGCAAGGAGCGCAGTCTCAGTGGAATGCCCAGCCTTGAAGCCGGATTGGTGGGGGTCTAAGTGATCCATCTTCCGGAGGTAGTCAATCAGTTGTTTAGATGCCGCGCGTTCAAGGGTTTTGGAAGGGAAGGAGAGAAGGGATACCGGTCTGTAATTGTGGACAGATGACACGACCACAACACCACCACACCACCACCACAACACTACCACAACACTACCACAACACCACCACAACACCACCACAACATCACCACAACACTACCACAACACTACCACAACACCACCACAACACCACCACAACTCTACCACAACACCACCACACCACCACCACAACACCACCACAACACCACCACAACACTACCACAACACTACCACAACACCACCACAACACTACCACAACACTACCACAACACTACCACAACACCACCACAACACCACCACAACACGACCACAACACCACCACAACACTACCACAACACTACCACAACACTACCACACCACCACCACAACACCACCACAACACCACCACAACACCACCACAACACCACCACAACACCACCACAACACCACCACAACACCACCACAACACTACCACAACACTACCACAACACCACCACAACACTACCACAAC
>NW_027662510.1:0-22500 GCF_963989245.1 Nansenia antarctica | reverse complement strand
AAGCACAGCTTCTACCCCAGGGCCATCCAGGCCCTGAACACAGCAAAGTCCTAGATTCTGGGCCCTGGACAGTCTGGACGGATTGATGGCAGCTGCTGGATTGAAAAAATCAGGTGTAGTGCTGAGGCACAAATATGTACATTTCAAGCCTGCAAACTGCGACACTTTAAATGAATGTGCAATAACACTATGTGCAATATGACAACCCTAGTCGTCTATCTGTACAGTATAGTATAGTGGATAGTGTACATAGCCTTTATTTATGTAAACCAGCTCCTTTCCCTTCTTGTTTTTTCTTTCTTTTTTCTTTCCTAGCACCAGGGGAGCCACCCCTCCTAAATTTCGTTGTTTGGTACCTGTACTATAGCAATGACAATAAAGACCATTCATTCATTCATTCATTCATTCATTCAAATAAACTTGGATTTCATGCATTTCAAGTGGCATATTTGTAATCATGACGATGTAGTCATGTCTAAGAATGCATTTCACCATGTTAATGTTAATTATTGTTAATACATGTTAATTCCCAGTATAGTGAAAATACCACCGCTCATCCGTGATCAGACTTAGCTGGGGTGCTGCAGCTGAAGAGTATCAAATAGAGTGCAAGAAAGCAGCATCTGCACCCTCAAATCTGTGCAAAAAACTATGTTTATTGCAAGCTTTCGGTCCCCAGGCTATCGGACAATGTAAACAACAGCTGTATGACGGGTTTGTATGACGCAGTTTGACGAGGCTGAAAGCGCACAGGGTTGCCAGATGGGATTGACAATTTACAGCCTAAACTTTCTATAACCTCAAAATCAAGTAGCCCATTCGGCGGTAACCCGCCCCATCTGGCAACCCTGGACGCAGCCCTTCAACCCTGGACGCGAAATGCATTTTGGGAAACAGTACCCGAGCTAGTGTCCATCGTAACCGACTTAAATTTTCCCGGAAGTAACTGCTCACATACTAAATTTCTCGCATACTCAAATCTCTAACCCATACTGTACAGTGTGAACGCACTACATACTCAAAATCTACGTCATATCTTGTATGAGTAGTATGCTAGTACGCTATTCCGAACACAGCCTGTGTCTATCTATCCCAGAGTTCCCTGTGTCTATCCCAGAGTTCCCTGTGTCTGAGAGGACATGTGTGTGTCTATCTATCCCAGAGTTCCCTGCTCAGAGAGGACATGTGTGTGTGTATCTATCCCAGAGTTCCCTGCTCCTAGTCGAGGGGAGGGCAGGCCGGAGGGCAGGAGGAGCCGTGCGGCCGTCATGGCCCCTGAGCCAATCAGAGAGGAGCTGCAGGTCATCCGGACTGCCAGCGCCAAGAAGACTGCTGGGTAACCGGCCGCACTTTGGCATGGCAACCACGACGCTTAACTGGCTGCACGTTGGCATGGCAACCACAACGCTTAACTGGCTGCACGTTGGCATGACAACCACGACGCTTAACTGGCTGGCCCAGGGAGACGGGTCTGATAGTTAACCATCTCCTCCCTCCCCCTCCCTCCCCCTCCCTCCCCCTCCCCCTCCCTCCCCCTCCCTCCCCCCCCCCAGGGAGACGGGTCTGATAGTCAAGGCGGTCCAGAGGAACGACTTCCTGAGCCGTCTGGACGAGGAGCAGACCAGCATGATGGTGGAGCTGCTGGTGTCCCGAGACTTCTCCCCCGGGGACCAGGTCATCCGGGAGGGCCAGGAGGGGGACAGCATGTACATCGTAGGAGGTGTGTGTGTGTGTGTGTGTGTGCGCGTGTGTGTGTGTGTGTGTGTGTGTGTGTGTCTATGTTATTGATACAGCTCCCTTCTCAGCACGAATGCACAGGGTGCTTCACAAGACAGAGCAAATCTGAAACATCAATGATGAGACAATGACAAACAGGAAGGAGAGCCAATGAATGGAGGAAAAGAGGGGGGGGGGACAGTTTAACACGAGACATAGCAGCAGGGGGGGGTGAGGCGGGGTGCGTGTCCATATACAGTATGTGTGTGTGAGTCCTTGAATGTCAGAAGAAATGGAAAGAGACCAAACAGTTAGCAGAGCAGCTCAGTATCTGCTGTTATTAAACAGTTAACAGAGCAGCTCAGTATCTGCTGTTATTAAACAGTTAGCAGAGCAGCTCAGTATCTGCTGTTATTAAACAGTTAGCAGAGCAGCTCAGTATCTGCTGTTATTAAACAGTTAACAGAGCAGCTCAGTATCTGCTGTTATTAAACAGTTAGCAGAGCAGCTCAGTATCTGCTGTTATTAAACAGTTAGCAGAGCAGCTCAGTATCTGCTGTTATTGATAACATGAGCTGGAGACTGTCTGTTGTACAGTATTGATACTGTATCTGTCAACCCGCTGGTATCATCATCTGGTGTGAATAACATCCTGTGTGTAGCATAACTGGTTTAATAACATCCTGTGTGCAGCATAACTGGTTGTTAATAACATCCTGTGTGTAGCATAACTGGTTGTTAATAACATCCTGTGTGTAGCATAACTGGTTGAATAACATCCTGTGTGGAGCATAACTGGTTGAATAACATCCTGTGTGCAGCATAACTGGTTGAATAACATCCCGTGTGTAGCATAGCTGGTTATTAATAACATCCTGTGTGTAGCATAACTGGTTGAATAACATCCTGTGTGTAGCATAACTGGTTGAATAACATCCTGTGTGTAGCATAACTGGTTGTTAATAACATCCTGTGTGTAGCATAACTGGTTGTTAATAACATCCTGTGTGTAGCATAACTGGTTGAATAACATCCTGTGTGCAGCATAACTGGTTGTTAATAACATCCTGTGTGTAGCATAACTGGTTGTTAATAACATCCTGTGTGTAGCATAACTGGTTGAATAACATCCTGTGTGGAGCATAACTGGTTGAATAACATCCTTTGTGTAGCATAACTGGTTGTTAATAACATCCTGTGTGTAGCATAACTGGTTGTTAATAACATCCTGTGTGGAGCATAACTGGTTGAATAACATCCTTTGTGTAGCATAACTGGTTGTTAATAACATCCTGTGTGGAGCATAACTGGTTGAATAACATCCTGTGTGTAGCATAACTGGTTGTTAATAACATCCTGTGTGTAGCATAACTGGTCGTTAATAACATCCTGTGTGTAGCATAACTGGTTGTTAATAACATCCTGTGTGTAGCATAACTGGTTGTTGGCTCAGCACTACTGTAACTGACTGTTTTCATAATGTCAGAATGCACTGATAGTATTTATGTCCTTTAGATATTGTACATTTATGTGGATATAAATAAAGCATTTCAAATGTGTGTGACTGGATGACTAGATCTGTGTGTGTGTGTGTGTGTGTGTGTGTGTTTTTAGATCAGTTGAATCCCTCATCCTTCTCTCCTCCCCTCATCCTTCTCTCCTCTCCTCATCCTTCTCTCCTCCCCTCATCCTTCTCTCCTCCCCTCATCCTTCTCTCCTCCCCTCATCCTTCTCTCCTCCCCTCATCCTTCTCTCCTCCCCTCATCCTTCTCTCCTCCCCTCATCCTTCTCTCCTCTCCTCATCCTTCTCTCCTCCCCTCATCCTTCTCTCCTCCCCTCATCCTTCTCTCCTCTCCTCATCCTTCTCTCCTCCCCTCATCCTTCTCTCCTCCCCTCATCCTTCTCTCCTCTCCTCATCCTTCTCTCCTCCCCTCATCCTTCTCTCCTCTCCTCATCCTTCTCTCCTCTCCTCATCCTTCTCTCCTCTCCTCATCCTTCTCTCCTCTCCTCATCCTTCTCTCCTCTCCTCATCCTTCTCTCCTCTCCTCATCCTTCTCTCCTCCCCTCATCCTTCTCTCCTCCCCTCATCCTTCTCTCCTCTCCTCATCCTTCTCTCTTCTCCTCATCCTTCTCTCCTCTCCTCTCCTCATCCTTCTCTCCTCTCCTCATCCTTCTCTCCTCCCCTCATCCTTCTCTCCTCTCCTCATCCTTCTCTCCTCCCCTCATCCTTCTCTCCTCTCCTCATCCTTCTCTC
The DNA here is from genome assembly GCF_963989245.1 of Nansenia antarctica. Classification (NCBI taxonomy): domain Eukaryota; kingdom Metazoa; phylum Chordata; class Actinopteri; order Argentiniformes; family Microstomatidae; genus Nansenia; species Nansenia antarctica. Next base: position 18,530 of record NW_027662510.1, on the reverse strand, counting down.
CTCTCCTCATCCTTCTCTCTCCTCTTCTCATCCTTCTCTCCTCTCCTCATCCTTCTCTCCTCCCCTCATCCTTCTCTCCTCTCCTCCCCTCATCCTTCTCTCCTCCCCTCATCCTTCTCTCCTCTCCTCCCTCTCTCCCCGTAGCTGGGCAGCTCCTGGTCACCCAAGCAGGTCGTGTCCTTCGAACTTTGACCTGTGGGGACGTGTTTGGGGAGTTAGCCATCCTGTACAACTGTAAACGCACAGCGACTGTCAAAGGTAAGCTAGCCTACCCTAACCCTAACCCTAATCCTAACCTTAACCCTGACCCTGACCCTGACCCTGTCAAAGGTAAGCTAGCCTACCCTAACGCTAACCTTAACCCTAACCCTAACCCTGACCCTGACCCTGACCCTGACCCTGACCCTGACCCTGTCAAAGGTAAGCTAGCCTACCCTAACCCTAACCCTAACCCTGACCCTGACCCTGTCAAAGGTAAGCTAGCCTACCCTAACCCTAACCCTAACCCTGACCCTGACCCTGTCAAAGGTAAGCTAGCCTACCCTAACCCTAACCCTAACCCTGACCCTGTCAAAGGTAAGCTAGCCTACCCTAACCCTAACCCTGACCCTGACCCTGTCAAAGGTAAGCTAGCCTACCCTAACCCTGACCCTAACCCTGACCCTGACCCTGACCCTGACCCTGACCCTGACCCTGACCCTGTCAAAGGTAAGCTAGCCTACCCTAACCCTAACCCTAACCCTAACCTTAACCCTGACCCTGACTAAGCTCGCCTGCCACATTTACATTCAGGGCGTTTAGCAGACGCCTTTGTCCTAAGCAACTTACAACAATAAACATGTTTAACCAACCACCTTTCAACAACCTGTCTCTCTCTCTCTCTCTCTCTGACTCTCTCTGTCTCTCTCTGTCACTATCTCTCTCTGTCTCTCTCTCTCTGACTTTCTCTGTCTCTCTCTCTCTGACTCTCTCTGACTCTCTCTGTCACTGTCTCTCTCTCTGTCTCTCTCTCTCTCTCTCTGACTCTCTGTCTCTCACTCTGTCTCTCTCTCTCTCTCTCTCTGACTCTCTCTCTCTCTGTCACTGTGTCTCTCTCTCTCTCTGACTCTCTCTGTCTCTATCTCTCTGTCACTGTCTCTCTCTCTGTCTCTCTCTCTCTCTCTCTCTCTGATTCTCTCTCTCTCTGTCTCTCTCTCTCTCTCTCTGACTCTCTCTGACTCTGTCTCTCTCTCTGTCACTGTCTCTCTCTCTGTCTCTCTCTCTCTCTCTGACTCTCTCTCTCTCTGTCTCTCTCTCTCTCTGTCTCTCCCTCCCCCCTCCCCACCTCCCTCCCCCCTAACCCCCTCCTCCTCCCCTCCCCCAAGCTGAGTCTGCGGTGCGTCTGTGGAGCATGGAGCGGCAGACCTACAGAACCATCATGACCAACAAGTCCAAGAAGAAACGCGAGCAGCTGCTAGGCTTCTTGAAGACGTGAGTACACACACACACACACACACACACACACACACACACACCTCTGACTCAGCCCATGTCTCCTGCAGGGCTCGGACACTGAAGGCCCTGGATGACGTCCAGCTGTCCAAGATCATCGACTCCATGGAGGAGGTGGGTACCTGACTAAACCCTGGAGGAGGAGGTGGGCCCCTGACAGGGGAGGTGGGTGGTAGCTTAGTGGCGCTAACCCTCTATGGGTTGCCAGTGGCCAGTCCTGACCTGGAGAAACAGGGTTAGGTTTAATAATAATAAAGCATTTTTCGAGGCTCAAAGACGCTGACGAATACTGTATGGTATCTATGTGGTATCTTAGTATTATTATAACTGACGTTCAGGGTTCAATAAGAAATAAGGACTAATAATAATAACTTAAGTAACTTTTGTTTTCTTCTTCTAGGTGAAGTTCCAGAAGGATGATGTCATCGTCAGAGAGGGGGCAGAAGGCAACACGTTCTACATCATCCTTAAAGGAGAGGTGTGTGTGTGTGTGTGTGCCTGCTAGCTATACACACTAGCTAAACACCTACAGCCTGCTAGCTATATACAGCCTTGTTTACACAGCCTTGTTTACACACAGCCTTGTTTACACAGCGTGTATGTGTGTGTGTGTGTGTGTGTGTGTGTGTGTCTGTGTGTGTGTGTGTGTCTGTGTGTGTGTGTGTGTGTGTGTGTGGTGTGTGTGTGTGTGTGTGTGTCTGTGTGTGTGTGTGTGTGTGTGTGGTGTGTGTGTGTGTGTGTGTCTGTGTGTGTGTGTGTATGTGTGTGTGTGTGTGTGTGTGTGTGTGTGTATGTGTGTGTGTGTGTGTGTGTGTATGTGTGTGTGTGTGTGTGGTGTGTGTGTATGTGTGTGTGTGTGTGTGTGTGTGGTGTGTGTGTGTGTGTGTGTGTGTGTGTGTGTGTATGTGTGTGTGTGTGTGTGTGTGTGTGTGGTGTGTGTGTGTGTGTGTGTGTGTATGTGTGTGTGTGTGTGTGTGTGTGTGTGTGTGGTGTGTGTGTATGTGTGTGTGTGTGTGTGTGTGTGTGTGTGTGTGTGTATGTGTGTGTGTGTGTGTGTGTGTGTGTGTGTGTGTGGTGTGTGTGTATGTGTGTGTGTGTGTGTGTGGTGTGTGTGTGTGTGTATGTGTGTGTGTGTGTGTGTGTATGTGTGTGTGTGTGTGTGGTGTGTGTGTATGTGTGTGTGTGTGTGTGTGTGTGTGTGTGGTGTGTGTGTGTGTGTGTATGTGTGTGTGTGTGTATGTGTGTGTGTGTGTGTGTGTGTGTGTATGTGTGTGTGTGTGTGTGTGTATGTGTGTGTGTGTGTGTGTGTGTGTGTGTGTGGTGTGTGTGTGTGTGTGTGTGTGTGTGTGTGTGTGTAGGTGCTGGTCAGTAAGAAGGTGGACGGGCAGCAGAAGCGGCTCCGCAGGATGGGCGCCGGGGAACACTTTGGGGAGCTGGCGCTCATACGGTAACCATGCCAACGACCTGGGGCTGTAGGCTGTTGTACGGTAACCATGCCAACGACCTGGGGCTGTAGACTGCTGTATGGTAACCATGGCAACCGCGGTACCTGAGTCTGTACTGTTGTGTTACATCATCAAGGTGTTACATGTTAAAGGGTCCGGGTATGCAACCGTAGGTCACAAGGTTCCCTTTACTTACAGATATAGATATAGAGATACTAGATACAGATATAGATATAGAGATAGATATACTAGATATAGAGATACTAGATACAGATATAGATATAGAGATAGATATACTAGATATAGAGATACTAGATATAGATATACTAGATACTAGATACAGATATAGAGATACTAGATACAGATACAGATATAGATAGAGAAATACTAGATATAGATATAGAGATACTAGATACAGATGCTGTTCTAGATGGAGTATCTCTATAGATGCTGTTCTAGATAGCGTATCTCTATAGATGCTGTTCTAGATAGCGTATCTCTATAGATGCTGTTCTAGATAGCGTATCTCTATAGATGCTGTTCTAGATGGCGTATCTCTATAGCTGCTGTTCTAGATGGAGTATCTCTATAGATGCTGTTCTAGATGGAGTATCTCTATAGATGCTGTTCTAGATGGCGTATCTCTATAGATGCTGTTCTAGATGGAGTATCTCTATAGATGCTGTTCTAGATAGCGTATCTCTATAGATGCTGTTCTAGATAGCGTATCTCTATAGATGCTGTTCTAGATGGCGTATCTCTATAGATGCTGTTCTAGATGGCGTATCTCTATAGATGCTGTTCTAGATGGCGTATCTCTATAGCTGCTGTTCTAGATGGCGTATCTCTATAGATGCTGTTCTAGATGGCGTATCTCTATAGATGCTGTTCTAGATGACGTATCTCTATAGATGCTGTTCTAGATGGCGTATCTCTATAGGTGCTGTTCTAGATGGCGTATCTCTATAGATGCTGTTCTAGATGGCGTATCTCTATAGGTGCTGTTCTAGATGACGTATCTCTGCAGCCTAACAGTCAGCGTGGTGCAGCTCAAGTTAATCAGCTGCTGTGATAAAGGGCAGCGCCTCTCTGTGTGTGTGTGTGTGTGTGTGTGTGTATCTATCTGTGTGTGTGTGTGTGTGTGTGTGTGTGTGTGTGTGTGTGTGTGTGTGTGTGTGTGTATCTATCTGTGTGTGTGTGTGTGTGTGTGTGTGTATCTATCTGTGTGTGTGTGTGTGTGTGTGTGTGTGTGTGTGTGTGTGTTTCAGGGAGGGTTTCTCCGCACCGCCACCTGCACCGCTGCCGGCCCCGTCACCTGCTTCTCCATCGACAAGGAGTGAGTCATCCTCCTCCCCTCCTCCCCTCCTCTCCTCCCCTCCTCCGCTCCTCCTCTCCTCCTCTCCTCCCCTCCTCCTCTCCTCCTCTCCTCTCCTCCTCTCCTCTACTCTCCTCCTCTCCTCCTCCTCCTCTCCTCTCCTCCTCTCCTCCTCTCCTCCTCCTCCGCTCCTCCTCCTCTCCTCCTCTCCTCCCCTCTTCCTCTCCTCCTCTCCTCCTCTCCTCTACTCTCCTCCTCTCCTCCTCCTCCTCCTCCTCTCCTCCTCCTCCTCTCCTCCTCTCCTCTCCTCTCCTCTCCTCCTCTCCTCCTCCTCCTCTTCCTCTCCTCTCCTCTCCTCTCCTCCTCCTCCTCCTCCTCTCCTCCTCCTCCTCTCCTCCTCTCCTCCTCTCCTCCTCCTCCTCTCCTCCTCCTCTCCTCCTCCTCCTCCTCCTCTCATCCTCTCCTCTCCTCTCCTCCTCTCCTCCTCTCCTCCTGTCCTCCTCTCCTCTCCTCACCTCCTCTCCTCCTCTCCTCTCCTCCTCTCCTCTCCTCCTCTCCTCCTCTCCTCCTCTCCTCTTCTCCTCTCCTCCTCTCCTCTCCCCCTCTCCTCCTCTCCTCCTCTCCTCCTATCCTCCTCTCCTCCTCTTCCTCTCCTCCTCCTCCTCTCCTCCTCTCCTCCTCTCCTCCACCTCTCCTCCTCTCCACCTCCTCCTCCTCCTCTCCTCCTCCTCTCCCTCCTCTCCTCCTCCTCTCCTCCTCCTCCCCTCCTCTCCTCCTCCTCTCCTCCTCCTCTCCTCCTCTCTCCTCCTCCTCTCCTCCTCTTCCTCTCCTCCTCCTCCTCTCCTCATCTCCTCCTCTCCTCCACCTCCTCCTCTTCCTCTCCTCCTCCTCCTCTCCTCCTCTCCTCCTCTCCTCCACCTCTCCTCCTCTCCTCCTCTCCTCCTCACCTCCTCTCCTCCTCTCCTCTCCTCCTCTCCTCCTCCTCTCCTCCTCTCCTCTCCTCCTCTCCTCTCCTCCTCTCATCTCCTCCTCCTCCTCTCCTCCTCCTCTCCTCCTCCTCCACCTCCAGGTCTTGGGCTGAACATGTGTCTGTGTCTGTGAAACTGATTGATTGATCTGATGTGTTCCTCTCCTAGGGGTGTTTGAGGAGACCATCCCCATAGAACACCTGGAGCTGCACGATGAGTAAGTTACCCTAACCTCACCCTAACCTCACCCTAACCTCACCCTAACTCTTACGCCTCACCTTAACCTCACCCTAACCTCACCCTAACCTCACCCTAACCTCACCCTAACCTCACCCTAACCTCACCCTCACCCTAACCTCACCCTAACCTCACCCTAACCTCACCCTAACCTCACCCTAACCTCACCCTAACCTCACCCTAACCTCACCCTAACCTCACCCTCACCTCACCCTCACCTTAACCTCACCCCTAACCTCACCCTAACCTTACCCTCACCCTAACCTTACCCTAACCTCACCCTAACCTCACCCTCACCTCACCCTAACCTCACCCTAACCTTACCCTAACCTCACCCCTCACCCTAACCTCACCCTAACCTCACCCCTAACCTCACCCTAACCTCACCCTCACCTCACCCTCACCTTAACCTCACCTTAACCTCACCCTAACCTCACCCTAACCTTAACCTCACCCTAACCTCACCCTAACCTCACCCTAACCTCACCCTAACCTCACCCTTGTTACAATAGGATCTTTTAGTTCAGTAAAAGAAAAGGGATGTTACAATAGGATTGTATTAAAACATAAGGTGTGGTGGGTTAACATTAATCACCCCCGGAACTAATAGTTGGGAGTATTGTTCCGTACGGAGGGTTAAGTGGGTGGTACTCAGTTTTAGTTCCTGTTTTTGAAGTGTGTGGTAGCAACGTGTTCATGTCTGTTAATAAACGTCTAGCTGTGACATTTGATACGCCGCCTCCGACTCCCGTCTCTCGCGGCACTACATTGGTGACCCCGACGTCAGTCCCGTTGAAGTATCCGAGACTGAACCGAACATGGCAAATAACGCCGTTTTTCTCAAATTGCCGGAGTTTTGGGAGACGTCCGCGGCAGCATGGTTCGCACAGACGGAGGCGCAGTTCGCCCTCCGTGGGATTGCAGACGACGCTGCACGCTACTACCATGTCGTCTCGGCTCTGGGGAGCTCCACTGCAGCCAGAACGGTGGGCTTCATTACAGCTCCCCCTGCCCTGAATAAATATACAGCGTTTAAGACTCTCCTCCTCAGGACCTTCGGACTATCACGGTCAGAACGAGCCCGACGTCTGTTCGCAATTCAGGGGCTGGGAGACAGCAAGCCTTCCCAGCACATGGACATGATGCTGAACCTACTGGGTACGGAAGAACCAAATTTTCTTTTTATTGAACTGTTTCTTCGGCACATGCCTGCACATGTACAGACGGCGCTCGCTAATACGACTATTACGGAACCCCGTGAGTTAGCAGAGGAGGCTGACCGCTTCTTCCTAGCTACCCAGCGTTTTGCCCCTGAAGTGCTAGCCCCGACACACAATTACACTCCCCCTGGCAGAGACAGGCTAGCTAACAAGGGCCCACCTACCACCGATAGCCGTACTAGCCCAGGCATGTGCTATTTCCACTCACGCTTTGGCGCGAAGGCGAAGAGGTGCCGCTCCCCTTGCAACTACGGCTCGGCGGGAAACGGCAAAGCCTGCGTTCTGTAGTGGCTATGAGCGTGGGCACAGCAAACCAGCTACTGTTCATCAGAGACACTCTCTCCGGGTGCAAATTCCTCTGTGACACCGGTGCTCAGAGGAGCGTCCTGCCTGCGACAGTGGATGACACCGCCAGGGGAGGTCATGGCCCACATTTAAAGTCCGCAAACGACACCCCCATCCGCACCTATGGCACGAAAGCTGTAGACCTATGTTTCGGGGGTCAGCGGTTTACATGGGAATTCGTCACGGCCGACATCTCTTTCCCCCTCCTCAGAGACATGCCATTCCTATTCGTCTATTTGGACGACATCCTCGTTGCCAGCTCCTCGGTGGAAGAGCATCTGGCACATCTCCGAGACCTCTTCACGAGGCTCAGCCAGGGACTCAGATTCTTTTATTTCTTACATTTGTTTCTCTACTTTCATTGTATTTTTTTTCCGCTGTTTTATCTACTTCCCCTGCCTTCATATACATGTTATGTTTGTATGTTTTCATCCTGTTGTAAAGCACTTTGAGCTGCACTTCTTGTATGAAAGGTGCTGTAGAAATAAAGCTTTACTTACTTACTCCCTCCCTCCCTCTCTCCCTCCCTCCCTCTCTGTGTTTCAGCTCCAAGGTGCTGGAGGAGACTGCTGCCCCAGAAAAGACCACGTAAGAGAACTAACTAACTAACTACCAAACTAACTAACTACCTAACTACCAAACTAACTAACTACCTTACTAACTAACTAACTAACTAACTAACTAACTACCTAACGAACTAACTAACTAACTAACTAACTAACTACCTAACTACCTAACTAACTACCTAACTAACTACCTAACTACCTAACTAACTAACTAACTAACTAACGAACGAACGAACGAACGAACGAACTAACGAACTAATGAACTAACTAACTAACTAACCTACCTACCTACCTACCTACCAACCTACCTACCTACCTACCTAACTAACTAACTAAAGATGAGGTTAGTAAGATGAGGTAAACTATAAAGATGATGTTAGTAAGATGATGTTAGTAAGATGATGTTAGTAAGATGAGGTGAACTATAAAGATGATGTTAGTAAGATGAGGTGAACTATAAAGATGATGTTAGTAAGATGATGTTAGTAAGATGAGGTAAACTATAAAGATGATGTTAGTAAGATAAGGTGAATGAAAAAACGTTGTTTAAGTGGTGACTTGTCTTGGACCTATGTGCTGCTGTATACATGTGCTGCAGGGGAGGGGAGGCTGGGGGAGGTAGACATCGGAGGACAGGGGAGGCTGGGGGAGGTAGACATCGGAGGACAGGGGAGGCTGGGGGAGGTAGACATCGGAGGACAGGGGAGGCTGGGGGAGGTAGACATCGGAGGACAGGGGAGGCTGGGGGAGGTAGACATCGGAGGACAGGGGAGGCTGGGGGAGGTAGACATCGGAGGACAGGGGAGGCTGGGGGAGGTAGACATCGGAGGACAGGGGAGGCTGGGGGAGGTAGACATCGGAGGACAGGGGAGGCTGGGGGAGGTAGACATCGGAGGACAGGGGAGGCTGGGGGAGGTAGACATCGGAGGACAGGGGAGGCTGGGGGAGGTAGACATCGGAGGACAGGGGAGGCTGGGGGAGGTAGACATCGGAGGACAGGGGAGGCTGGGGGAGGTAGACATGGGAGGACAGGGGAGGCTGGGGGAGGTAGACATCGGAGGACAGGGGAGGCTGGGGAGGTAGACATCGGAGGACAGGGGAGGCTGGGGGAGGTAGACATCGGAGGACAGGGAGGCTGGGGGAGGTAGACATCGGAGGACAGGGGAGGCTGGGGGAGGTAGACATCGGAGGACAGGGGAGGCTGGGGGAGGTAGACATCGGAGGACAGGGAGGCTGGGGGAGGTAGACATCGGAGGACAGGGGAGGCTGGGGAGGTAGACATGGGAGGACAGGGGAGGCTGGGGAGGTAGACATCGGAGGACAGGGGAGGCTGGGGGAGGTAGACATCGGAGGACAGGGGAGGCTGGGGGAGGTAGACATCGGAGGACAGGGGAGGCTGGGGGAGGTAGACATCGGAGGACAGGGGAGGCTGGGGGAGGTAGACATCGGAGGACAGGGGAGGCTGGGGGAGGTAGACATCGGAGGACAGGGGAGGCTGGTGGAGGTAGACATCGGAGGACAGGGGAGGCTGGGGGAGGTAGACATCGGAGGACAGGGGAGGCTGGGGGAGGTAGACATCGGAGGACAGGGGAGGCTGGGGGAGGTAGACATCGGAGGACAGGGGAGGCTGGGGGAGGTAGACATCGGAGGACAGGGGAGGCTGGGGAGGTAGACATCGGAGGACAGGGGAGGCTGGGGGAGGTAGACATCGGAGGACAGGGGAGGCTGGGGGAGGTAGACATCGGAGGACAGGGGAGGCTGGGGGAGGTAGACATCGGAGGACAGGGGAGGCTGGGGGAGGTAGACATCGGAGGACAGGGGAGGCTGGGGGAGGTAGACATCGGAGGACAGGGGAGGCTGGGGGAGGTAGACATCGGAGGACAGGGGAGGCTGGGGGAGGTAGACATGGGAGGACAGGGAGGCTGGGGGAGGTAGACATGGGAGGACAGGGGAGGCTGGGGGAGGTAGACATCGGAGGACAGGGGAGGCTGGGGGAGGTAGACATGGGAGGACAGGGGAGGCTGGGGGAGGTAGACATCGGAGGACAGGGGAGGCTGGGGAGGTAGACATCGGAGGACAGGGGAGGCTGGGGGAGGTAGACATCGGAGGACAGGGGAGGCTGGGGGAGGTAGACATCGGAGGACAGGGGAGGCTGGGGGAGGTAGACATCGGAGGACAGGGGAGGCTGGGGGAGGTAGACATCGGAGGACAGGGGAGGCTGGGGGAGGTAGACATCGGAGGACAGGGGAGGCTGGGGAGGTAGACATCGGAGGACAGGGGAGGCTGGGGGAGGTAGACATCGGAGGACAGGGGAGGCTGGGGGAGGTAGACATCGGAGGACAGGGGAGGCTGGGGGAGGTAGACATCGGAGGACAGGGGAGGCTGGGGGAGGTAGACATCGGAGGACAGGGGAGGCTGGGGGAGGTAGACATCGGAGGACAGGGGAGGCTGGGGGAGGTAGACATCGGAGGACAGGGGAGGCTGGGGGAGGTAGACATGGGAGGACAGGGGAGGCTGGGGGAGGTAGACATCGGAGGACAGGGGAGGCTGGGGGAGGTAGACATCGGAGGACAGGGGAGGCTGGGGAGGTAGACATCGGAGGACAGGGGAGGCTGGGGGAGGTAGACATCGGAGGACAGGGGAGGCTGGGGGAGGTAGACATCGGAGGACAGGGGTCGAGGGACAGAGGGGAGGCTGGGGGAGGTAGACATCGGAGGACAGGGGAGGCTGGGGAGGTAGACATCGGAGGACAGGGGAGGCTGGGGGAGGTAGACATCGGAGGACAGGGAGGCTGGGGGAGGTAGACATCGGAGGACAGGGGAGGCTGGGGGAGGTAGACATCGGAGGACAGGGGAGGCTGGGGGAGGTAGACATCGGAGGACAGGGGAGGCTGGGGGAGGTAGACATCGGAGGACAGGGGAGGCTGGGGGAGGTAGACATCGGAGGACAGGGGAGGCTGGGGGAGGTAGACATCGGAGGACAGGGGAGGCTGGGGGAGGTAGACATCGGAGGACAGGGGAGGCTGGGGGAGGTAGACATCGGAGGACAGGGGAGGCTGGGGGAGGTAGACATCGGAGGACAGGGGAGGCTGGGGAGGTAGACATCGGAGGACAGGGGAGGCTGGGGGAGGTAGACATCGGAGGACAGGGGAGGCTGGGGGAGGTAGACATCGGAGGACAGGGGAGGCTGGGGGAGGTAGACATCGGAGGACAGGGGAGGCTGGGGGAGGTAGACATCGGAGGACAGGGGAGGCTGGGGGAGGTAGACATCGGAGGACAGGGGAGGCTGGGGGAGGTAGACATCGGAGGACAGGGGAGGCTGGGGAGGTAGACATCGGAGGACAGGGGAGGCTGGGGGAGGTAGACATCGGAGGACAGGGGAGGCTGGGGGAGGTAGACATCGGAGGACAGGGGAGGCTGGGGGAGGTAGACATCGGAGGACAGGGGAGGCTGGGGGAGGTAGACATCGGAGGACAGGGGAGGCTGGGGGAGGTAGACATCGGAGGACAGGGGAGGCTGGGGGAGGTAGACATCGGAGGACAGGGGAGGCTGGGGGAGGTAGACATCGGAGGACAGGGGAGGCTGGGGGAGGTAGACATCGGAGGACAGGGGAGGCTGGGGGAGGTAGACATCGGAGGACAGGGGAGGCTGGGGGAGGTAGACATCGGAGGACAGGGGAGGCTGGGGGAGGTAGACATCGGAGGACAGGGGAGGCTGGGGGAGGTAGACATCGGAGGACAGGGGAGGCTGGGGGAGGTAGACATCGGAGGACAGGGGAGGCTGGGGGAGGTAGACATCGGAGGACAGGGGAGGCTGGGGAGGTAGACATCGGAGGACAGGGGAGGCTGGGGGAGGTAGACATCGGAGGACAGGGGAGGCTGGGGGAGGTAGACATCGGAGGACAGGGAGGCTGGGGGAGGTAGACATCGGAGGACAGGGGAGGCTGGGGGAGGTAGACATCGGAGGACAGGGGAGGCTGGGGGAGGTAGACATCGGAGGACAGGGGAGGCTGGGGGAGGTAGACATCGGAGGACAGGGGAGGCTGGGGGAGGTAGACATCGGAGGACAGGGGAGGCTGGGGGAGGTAGACATCGGAGGACAGGGGAGGCTGGGGGAGGTAGACATCGGAGGACAGGGGAGGCTGGGGGAGGTAGACATCGGAGGACAGGGGAGGCTGGGGGAGGTAGACATCGGAGGACAGGGGAGGCTGGGGGAGGTAGACATCGGAGGACAGGGGAGGCTGGGGGAGGTAGACATCGGAGGACAGGGGAGGCTGGGGGAGGTAGACATCGGAGGACAGGGGAGGCTGGGGGAGGTAGACATGGGAGGACAGGGGAGGCTGGGGGAGGTAGACATGGGAGGACAGGGGAGGCTGGGGGAGGTAGACATGGGAGGACAGGGGAGGCTGGGGGAGGTAGACATGGGAGGACAGGGGAGGCTGGGGGAGGTAGACATCGGAGGACAGGGGAGGCTGGGGGAGGTAGACATCGGAGGACAGGGGAGGCTGGGGGAGGTAGACATCGGAGGACAGGGGAGGCTGGGGGAGGTAGACATCGGAGGACAGGGGAGGCTGGGGGAGGTAGACATGGGAGGACAGGGGAGGCTGGGGGAGGTAGACATCGGAGGACAGGGGAGGCTGGGGGAGGTAGACATCGGAGGACAGGGGAGGCTGGGGGAGGTAGACATGGGAGGACAGGGGAGGCTGGGGGAGGTAGACATCGGAGGACAGGGGAGGCTGGGGGAGGTAGACATCGGAGGACAGGGGAGGCTGGGGGAGGTAGACATGGGAGGACAGGGGAGGCTGGGGGAGGTAGACATGGGAGGACAGGGGAGGCTGGGGGAGGTAGACATCGGAGGACAGGGGAGGCTGGGGAGGTAGACATCGGAGGACAGGGGAGGCTGGGGGAGGTAGACATCGGAGGACAGGGGAGGCTGGGGGAGGTAGACATCGGAGGACAGGGGAGGCTGGGGGAGGTAGACATGGGAGGACAGGGGAGGCTGGGGGAGGTAGACATCGGAGGACAGGGGAGGCTGGGGAGGTAGACATCGGAGGACAGGGGAGGCTGGGGGAGGTAGACATCGGAGGACAGGGGAGGCTGGGGGAGGTAGACATCGGAGGACAGGGGAGGCTGGGGGAGGTAGACATCGGAGGACAGGGGAGGCTGGGGGAGGTAGACATCGGAGGACAGGGGAGGCTGGGGAGGTAGACATCGGAGGACAGGGGAGGCTGGGGGAGGTAGACATGGGAGGACAGGGGAGGCTGGGGGAGGTAGACATGGGAGGACAGGGGAGGCTGGGGGAGGTAGACATCGGAGGACAGGGGAGGCTGGGGGAGGTAGACATCGGAGGACAGGGGAGGCTGGGGGAGGTAGACATCGGAGGCTCATTCTAAAACATGGAATCAGGAAGGATTCAAGGATCAAACCTGCATTACAGTGAGCCTGTCCTCCGATGTCTACCTCCCCCAGCCTCCCCTGTCCTCCCATGTCTACCTCCCCCAGCCTCCCCTGTCCTCCGATGTCTACCTCCCCCAGCCTCCCCTGTCCTCCCATGTCTACCTCCCCCAGCCTCCCCTGTCCTCCGATGTCTACCTCCCCCAGCCTCCCCTGTCCTCCCATGTCTACCTCCCCCAGCCTCCCCTGTCCTCCGATGTCTACCTCCCCCAGCCTCCCCTGTCCTCCGATGTCTACCTCCCCCAGCCTCCCCTGTCCTCCCATGTCTACCTCCCCCAGCCTCCCCTGTCCTCCGATGTCTACCTCCCCCAGCCTCCCCTGTCCTCCCATGTCTACCTCCCCCAGCCTCCCCTGTCCTCCGATGTCTACCTCCCCCAGCCTCCCCTGTCCTCCGATGTCTACCTCCCCCAGCCTCCCCTGTCCTCCGATGTCTACCTCCCCCAGCCTCCCCTGTCCTCCGATGTCTACCTCCCCCAGCCTCCCCTGTCCTCCGATGTCTACCTCCCCCAGCCTCCCCTGTCCTCCGATGTCTACCTCCCCCAGCCTCCCCTGTCCTCCGATGTCTACCTCCCCCAGCCTCCCCTGTCCTCCGATGTCTACCTCCCCCAGCCTCCCCTGTCCTCCGATGTCTACCTCCCCCAGCCTCCCCTGTCCTCCGATGTCTACCTCCCCCAGCCTCCCCTGTCCTCCGATGTCTACCTCCCCCAGCCTCCCCTGTCCTCCGATGTCTACCTCCCCCAGCCTCCCCTGTCCTCCGATGTCTACCTCCCCCAGCCTCCCCTGTCCTCCGATGTCTACCTCCCCCAGCCTCCCCTGTCCTCCCATGTCTACCTCCCCCAGCCTCCCCTGTCCTCCGATGTCTACCTCCCCCAGCCTCCCCTGTCCTCCGATGTCTACCTCCCCCAGCCTCCCCTGTCCTCCGATGTCTACCTCCCCCAGCCTCCCCTGTCCTCCGATGTCTACCTCCCCCAGCCTCCCCTGTCCTCCGATGTCTACCTCCCCCAGCCTCCCCTGTCCTCCGATGTCTACCTCCCCCAGCCTCCCCTGTCCTCCGATGTCTACCTCCCCCAGCCTCCCCTGTCCTCCGATGTCTACCTCCCCAGCCTCCCCTGTCCTCCGATGTCTACCTCCCCCAGCCTCCCCTGTCCTCCGATGTCTACCTCCCCCAGCCTCCCCTGTCCTCCGATGTCTACCTCCCCCAGCCTCCCCTGTCCTCCGATGTCTACCTCCCCCAGCCTCCCCTGTCCTCCGATGTCTACCTCCCCCAGCCTCCCCTGTCCTCCGATGTCTACCTCCCCCAGCCTCCCCTGTCCTCCGATGTCTACCTCCCCCAGCCTCCCCTGTCCTCCGATGTCTACCTCCCCCAGCCTCCCCTGTCCTCCGATGTCTACCTCCCCCAGCCTCCCCTGTCCTCCGATGTCTACCTCCCCCAGCCTCCCCTGTCCTCCGATGTCTACCTCCCCCAGCCTCCCCTGTCCTCCGATGTCTACCTCCCCCAGCCTCCCCTGTCCTCCGATGTCTACCTCCCCCAGCCTCCCCTGTCCTCCGATGTCTACCTCCCCCAGCCTCCCCTGTCCTCCGATGTCTACCTCCCCCAGCCTCCCCTGTCCTCCGATGTCTACCTCCCCCAGCCTCCCCTGTCCTCCCTACCTCCCCCAGCCTCCCCTGTCCTCCGATGTCTACCTCCCCCAGCCTCCCCTGTCCTCCGATGTCTACCTCCCCCAGCCTCCCCTGTCCTCCGATGTCTACCTCCCCAGCCTCCCCTGTCCTCCGATGTCTACCTCCCCCAGCCTCCCCTGTCCTCCGATGTCTACCTCCCCCAGCCTCCCCTGTCCTCCGATGTCTACCTCCCCCAGCCTCCCCTGTCCTCCGATGTCTACCTCCCCCAGCCTCCCCTGTCCTCCGATGTCTACCTCCCCCAGCCTCCCCTGTCCTCCGATGTCTACCTCCCCCAGCCTCCCCTGTCCTCCGATGTCTACCTCCCCCAGCCTCCCCTGTCCTCCGATGTCTACCTCCCCAGCCTCCCCTGTCCTCCGATGTCTACCTCCCCCAGCCTCCCCTGTCCTCCGATGTCTACCTCCCCCAGCCTCCCCTGTCCTCCGATGTCTACCTCCCCCAGCCTCCCCTGTCCTCCGATGTCTACCTCCCCCAGCCTCCCCTGTCCTCCGATGTCTACCTCCCCCAGCCTCCCCTGTCCTCCGATGTCTACCTCCCCCAGCCTCCCCTGTCCTCCGATGTCTACCTCCCCCAGCCTCCCCTGTCCTCCGATGTCTACCTCCCCCAGCCTCCCCTGTCCTCCGATGTCTACCTCCCCCAGCCTCCCCTGTCCTCCGATGTCTACCTCCCCCAGCCTCCCCTGTCCTCCGATGTCTACCTCCCCCAGCCTCCCCTGTCCTCCGATGTCTACCTCCCCCAGCCTCCCCTGTCCTCCGATGTCTACCTCCCCCAGCCTCCCCTGTCCTCCGATGTCTACCTCCCCCAGCCTCCCCTGTCCTCCGATGTCTACCTCCCCCAGCCTCCCCTGTCCTCCGATGTCTACCTCCCCCAGCCTCCCCTGTCCTCCGATGTCTACCTCCCCCAGCCTCCCCTGTCCTCCGATGTCTACCTCCCCCAGCCTCCCCTGTCCTCCGATGTCTACCTCCCCCAGCCTCCCCTGTCCTCCGATGTCTACCTCCCCCAGCCTCCCCTGTCCTCCGATGTCTACCTCCCCCAGCCTCCCCTGTCCTCCGATGTCTACCTCCCCCAGCCTCCCCTGTCCTCCGATGTCTACCTCCCCCAGCCTCCCCTGTCCTCCGATGTCTACCTCCCCCAGCCTCCCCTGTCCTCCGATGTCTACCTCCCCCAGCCTCCCCTGTCCTCCGATGTCTACCTCCCCCAGCCTCCCCTGTCCTCCGATGTCTACCTCCCCCAGCCTCCCTGTCCTCCGATGTCTACCTCCCCCAGCCTCCCCTGTCCTCCGATGTCTACCTCCCCCAGCCTCCCCTGTCCTCCGATGTCTACCTCCCCCAGCCTCCCCTGTCCTCCGATGTCTACCTCCCCCAGCCTCCCCTGTCCTCCGATGTCTACCTCCCCCAGCCTCCCCTGTCCTCCGATGTCTACCTCCCCCAGCCTCCCCTGTCCTCCGATGTCTACCTCCCCCAGCCTCCCCTGTCCTCCGATGTCTACCTCCCCCAGCCTCCCCTGTCCTCCGATGTCTACCTCCCCCAGCCTCCCCTGTCCTCCGATGTCTACCTCCCCCAGCCTCCCCTGTCCTCCGATGTCTACCTCCCCCAGCCTCCCCTGTCCTCCGATGTCTACCTCCCCCAGCCTCCCCTGTCCTCCGATGTCTACCTCCCCCAGCCTCCCCTGTCCTCCGATGTCTACCTCCCCCAGCCTCCCTGTCCTCCGATGTCTACCTCCCCCAGCCTCCCCTGTCCTCCGATGTCTACCTCCCCCAGCCTCCCCTGTCCTCCGATGTCTACCTCCCCCAGCCTCCCCTGTCCTCCGATGTCTACCTCCCCCAGCCTCCCCTGTCCTCCGATGTCTACCTCCCCCAGCCTCCCCTGTCCTCCGATGTCTACCTCCCCCAGCCTCCCCTGTCCTCCGATGTCTACCTCCCCCAGCCTCCCCTGTCCTCCGATGTCTACCTCCCCCAGCCTCCCCTGTCCTCCGATGTCTACCTCCCCCAGCCTCCCCTGTCCTCCGATGTCTACCTCCCCCAGCCTCCCCTGTCCTCCGATGTCTACCTCCCCCAGCCTCCCCTGTCCTCCGATGTCTACCTCCCCCAGCCTCCCCTGTCCTCCGATGTCTACCTCCCCCAGCCTCCCCTGTCCTCCGATGTCTACCTCCCCCAGCCTCCCCTGTCCTCCGATGTCTACCTCCCCCAGCCTCCCCTGTCCTCCGATGTCTACCTCCCCCAGCCTCCCCTGTCCTCCGATGTCTACCTCCCCCAGCCTCCCCTGTCCTCCGATGTCTACCTCCCCCAGCCTCCCCTGTCCTCCGATGTCTACCTCCCCCAGCCTCCCCTGTCCTCCGATGTCTACCTCCCCCAGCCTCCCCTGTCCTCCGATGTCTACCTCCCCCAGCCTCCCCTGTCCTCCGATGTCTACCTCCCCCAGCCTCCCCTGTCCTCCGATGTCTACCTCCCCCAGCCTCCCCTGTCCTCCGATGTCTACCTCCCCCAGCCTCCCCTGTCCTCCGATGTCTACCTCCCCCAGCCTCCCCTGTCCTCCGATGTCTACCTCCCCCAGCCTCCCCTGTCCTCCGATGTCTACCTCCCCCAGCCTCCCCTGTCCTCCGATGTCTACCTCCCCCAGCCTCCCCTGTCCTCCGATGTCTACCTCCCCCAGCCTCCCCTGTCCTCCGATGTCTACCTCCCCCAGCCTCCCCTGTCCTCCGATGTCTACCTCCCCCAGCCTCCCCTGTCCTCCGATGTCTACCTCCCCCAGCCTCCCCTGTCCTCCGATGTCTACCTCCCCCAGCCTCCCCTGTCCTCCGATGTCTACCTCCCCCAGCCTCCCCTGTCCTCCGATGTCTACCTCCCCCAGCCTCCCCTGTCCTCCGATGTCTACCTCCCCCAGCCTCCCCTGTCCTCCGATGTCTACCTCCCCCAGCCTCCCCTGTCCTCCGATGTCTACCTCCCCCAGCCTCCCCTGTCCTCCGATGTCTACCTCCCCCAGCCTCCCCTGTCCTCCGATGTCTACCTCCCCCAGCCTCCCCTGTCCTCCGATGTCTACCTCCCCCAGCCTCCCCTGTCCTCCATGTCTACCTCCCCCAGCCTCCCCTGTCCTCCGATGTCTACCTCCCCCAGCCTCCCCTGTCCTCCGATGTCTACCTCCCCAGCCTCCCCTGTCCTCCGATGTCTACCTCCCCCAGCCTCCCCTGTCCTCCGATGTCTACCTCCCCCAGCCTCCCCTGTCCTCCGATGTCTACCTCCCCCAGCCTCCCCTGTCCTCCGATGTCTACCTCCCCCAGCCTCCCCTGTCCTCCGATGTCTACCTCCCCCAGCCTCCCCTGTCCTCCGATGTCTACCTCCCCCAGCCTCCCCTGTCCTCCGATGTCTACCTCCCCCAGCCTCCCCTGTCCCTCCGATGTCTACCTCCCCCAGCCTCCCCTGTCCCAGTCCCCAGCCTCCCCTGTCCTCCGATGTCTACCTCCCCCAGCCTCCCCTGTCCTCCCATGTCTACCTCCCCCAGCCTCCCCTGTCCTCCGATGTCTACCTCCCCCAGCCTCCCTTGTCCTCCATGTCTACCTCCCCCGCCTCCCCTGTCCTCCCGATGTCTACCTCCCCAGCCTCCCCTGTCCTCCCATGGTCTACCTCCCCAGCCTCCCTCTGTCCTCCATGTCTACCTCCCCCAGCCTCCCCTGTCCTCCGATGTCTACCTCCCCCAGCCGCCCCTGTCCTCCCATGGTCTACTCCCCCAGCCTCCCCTGTCCTCCGATGTCGACCTCCACCAGCCTCCCCTGATGTGGCTGTTAACCATCCTCTCTATCTAGCCTTGTTTATCTCTTT